>NW_028114285.1:25000-124350 GCF_964289735.1 Phaethon aethereus | reverse complement strand
TTGCCCTCTTCCTTCCTTTAAGGGGGTGCTTTCTTAGTACCCAAATTAATTGAGCACTGCTTGTGAAGGCCAGAGCTTTGCTAGATCAGTGGTTTGTCCAGACCTGAGCACTTGCCCGAGCCTGGCGATCCTCTTTATTTGCAAGGCTTTATGGCTACAGAAAACTGCCAGTTAGCCTGCAGTTCTTACAAATAAACACCACCTTCTACACCAAGGACAAATTCTAGTTCCAGCTCCTTTTTCCTGTTCTTCTTTTGCCAACAACTCCTTCCGATGATACTCGTTTGGAGTACCCATTGTTGTTTCCTATTACCCTTTCCCATTGTTTTCCAAACTTGGGGATTACTTATATTGCTCTCCATAGCTTCCCATGGCCATCGTTCACCTCGATTTGTTCCACCACAAACGTAACAATTAGTTATATTCAATGACTTAGCAATGTTTTCAGCAAGATTTACAAGTAGATTTTTAGCAACTGTGGGAATTTCATGTTTCACTCCTGTTTCTATTACAGGAGTAGCCGCAATAAAATTCCCACAGCAATTTAGTCAGATGTGACCTTCCACTCCTTCCCTGGACCTTTCACTCGTGACACATGTGTCCATCCTTTTTCAGCAGTTCTCACAGCTGTTTCTGTAGTGAATAAAACAAGGAAAGGTCCTTCCCAGAGGGGAGATAGGTTTCCTTCTTTCCATGTTTTTATCAGAATTTTATCTCCTGGTTCTAACTGATGAATTGCAAATCCTAAAGGTGGTGTTTGGGCCACCATCCCAATCTCTCTTCATTCTTTTAATCTTTTTCCAATGGTAATTATATCTTGTTGGATACTATGATCCTCAATTACATTGTTCCCCAGAGGCATTCCTTGAAAATAAGGCATGCCATAGAACATTTCATATGGCGATATTCCAGTCTCACTGTATGTTTTCGTTAAGTGCCAATGGTAAACGTTTCGTCCAGGGCATTTGTGTCTCAATCATTAATTTAGCCAATTGTTGTTTTATTGTTTGATTCATTCTTTCTACCTTCCCCGAGCTTTGTGGGTGCCACAGAGTGTGGTATTCCCACTGAATACCTAATGATTGACATAATAGTTTTATTATTTTAGAAGTAAAGTGTGTGCCCTGGTCAGAATCAATGTACTGGATTATCCCATATCTAGGTATCAAATGTTCTAATAAAATTTTTACCACCATCTGTGCCATAGCTCGTGCTACAGGGTACGCTTCTACCCACTGTGTTAAATGATCTACTATTACCAATAAATATTTTATCCTCCCTACCTTAGGCAATTCAGTGAAATGGACTTGTACTTTCTCAAAAGGTCTGTAAGCTGTTTTTCTCCCTCCCGTGGCTGCTTGTCGAAACACTGTCTTATTTACCTTTTGACAAATTAAGCAACCTTGTGTAATTTGCTTTGCTATTTCAAAAATTCCAATACAACCAAATTGTTTAAGAAAATGATCACTTAACGCTTTTGTACCCCAATGTGTTTGTGCATGCAAACGTTCTAATAATCGCCTGGTGTAGGCTTTTGGCAGCATTTCTCGCCCATCGGGCAGTGCCCATTTTCCTTGTTCTAATTTAGCTCCTATTTTCTTCAATTTTGTTTGTCCTTCTGGGGTAAACTCCTTCTCTCTTTCCTCTCGTCCTTCTTTGCTGGTGTCCTTCTTTGTTTGTATGACATTAATTTTGGCAACTTTAGTCCTCAAGGCTGCTTCCTGGGCCTCTTTAGCTGCTAAGTTATTTCCTCTAGTTCGGTAATCACCAAAAGTCCCTTTTGGTGTCCCCTCACATGTACCACTGCTATCTCCTTTGGTTCTCTTAACGCCTTTAAAATTTTTACTATTAATTCTTGATGTATTAAATTCCTCCCGTGAGTATTAATCCAACCTCTTTCTTCCCAAATTTTTCCAAAAGTGTGGACCACCCCATATGCGTATTTAGAATCTGTAAATACAGTCCCGCTTCTTCCTTTTAATAATTCCAGGGCCCTACATAGGGCATACAGCTCACAAGCCTGAGCTGACCATGATGGACTCAGAGGTCCTGATTCCACAATTTCTAAGTCCTTATTAATTATTGCATATCCCGATTTTCTCTTCCCTTCTACTACTCGGGAGGAGCCATCTATAAACAGCGCTTCTCCATTTTACAACTCAGCATCTCTTAGATCTGGTCTCACCTTAGTCTGGGTCTCAATTACCTCTAAACAGTTATGTTGTAATTCCTCTGATGGTTCTCCAAACAAAAATTGTGCTGGACTCTGAGCAGAAGTCACCCTCAGTTCTAAGTCAGGGGAGTCTATTAGTATTGCTTCATACTTTAGGGTCCGGCTGTCCGTTAACCATTTTTCCGCTTCTTGTTGTAAAACATTTCTGACATTGTGTGGGGTATACACTTTTAAAGGAGCACTAAAGGTAATCTTCCTAACTTCCTCTATTAATAATGCTGTAGCAACCAAAGCTTGGAGACAAGCAGGCCATGCTCTGCTTACTGGATCAAGTAACTTAGAACAATGCCCCATGGGTTTTTTGGATTCCTGCCCAGTCTTGAGTAAGAACTCCATATGCTGTCTGGCTTGATGTATTCACAAAGAGATAGAAAGGTTTTTCTAGATCTGGGAGGCTCAATACAGGTGCTTGTATTAATGCCCTTTTTACTTCCTCAAATCTCTGATCATCTTCAATAAACCACTTAAGTTGGTTATTAGTTAATTTTTCATATAAGAATTTTACTTTATCACTATAATTTTCAAGCCATGGTCTACAATATCCTAATAATCCCAGTATTTGCCTAATTTCCGTTTTAGTCTGTGGGGGTCTTAAGGATAGAATCCCAGATACCCTATCAGGATCTAACTTCTTCCTTCCCTTACTCAGCCAATGTCCTAAACATTTTACTTCTTGTTCTACAAACTGTAGCTTTGATCGGGACACCTTTAATCCCTTTTCCCCTCGAAAATTTAACAATTTAATGGTGGTTTTTCGGATCCCCTCTTCAGTTTCTCCTGCTACTAATGAATCGTCCACATATTGCAATAATTTTACCTCCTTAGGTATTGTGAAATCTTGTAGAATTGTTTCTAAAGTTTGTCCAAATAGATTTGGTGACTCCGTAAACCCTTGTGGTAACACAGTCCATCTTAATTGTTGTTTTTGTCCTGTTTCGGGGTCCTCCCACTCAAAGGCAAAATAATCTCTGGATGCCTCATCCAGAGGACAGGCCCAAAAAGCATCTTTCAAATCTATTACACTATACCAAGTATGTTTGGGAGATATATGACTCAATAAAGTATAAGGATTTGCCACCACAGGGAATTTAGTGATTGTTCGCTGATTTACAGCTCTTAAGTCCTGCACCATCCTGTATGACCCATCCGGCTTTTTTACGGGAAGAATGGGCGTGTAACGAGGTGACATACATGGTTCTAGGGTTCCTTTTTCCAAAAGTCTGTCAACTACAGGTTTTAATCCTTTTCGACCCTCCATAGGTATAGGGTATAGCTTGATTCTAATTGGGCGGTGCGGATCTATTATTTGAACGCTTATGGGGTCCATTTTGTCTTTCCAGTTTCCCCTTCCTTATACCACACTGAGGGGTTAATAGCTTCTTCATCCTCTTGTGTTAAAGTGTATAATTTAATCTGCAATTTGTCCCCTTGACTCTGAATGCTCAAGTTTAACTTCAAAATCAAATCCCTTCCTAATAAATTGTATTCCGCTTCAGGGAGCAAAAGTAAATCATTAAGACAAATTTTCTTTTCTGTTTCTACTTCTACATCTTTCAATATATTTACTTTAAAAGGCTCTCCTTTTGCTCCTGCTACTGACACGTAACTCTTCCCTTTTTCTATTCCTTTTGGAAGTTTTTGAATGGTTGACTTTTCGGCCCCTGTATCCACTAAAAATAAAACTTCCTCTTTATGGGGACCAATCAATAATTTTATCAAGGGCTCTGTTGATGTTGAAGTCCCCAGAAGATAGAGCCCCCGACACCCCTAATCTTCTTTGAACATCTTCTCATCTTGTTCCCGCTGACGGCAGTTCTTCTGAACATGTCCCCTCTTGTTACAGTAGTAACAGACAGGAATTGTAAATCTTCCTCGATAAGGCTGTCCCCAGGGTGTCTGCTCTATTCTTTTTTCCCTTTTCTCTCCAGGAGTCGTCTTATTTTTCTGACTTTCCCTTACTGCTGCTACAAAAATTTTTGCTTTTGCTTTTTGTTTTTCTTCGTCCCTCCTAACATAGACTTTCTGGGCTTCTCTAAGTAACTCCTCTAATCCTCTTTCTTGCCAATCCTCCAATTTTTCTAATTTCCTTCTTATATCCCCCCAGGATTTAGCTACAAATTGTGTTCTAAGGAGTGCGGTCCCAGCCACTGTATTCGGATCAATTCCAGAATACATTGGTAGGTTTTTCCTCAACCTCTCCAACCATTCTGTTGGAGATTCGTCTTTCCCTTGTTGTTCATTAAATGCTTTAGTAATGTTTTGCCCTCGGGGAACCGCTTCCCTTATTCCCTGTATGATTAACGTTCTCAAATCCCTCATATTTTGTCTTCCTGGGGGTTGTTGATGATCCCAGTGGGGATCCACATTTGGCCATTTCTGATCTCCCGGGGGTCCTGCCTGACTCTGTCTTTCCCAAATTCTCATTCCAGCTTGTCTAATCATTCCCCTTTCCTCAACAGTGAATAGGATCCCTAAAATGGACTGTATTTCTTCCCAGGTATAAGTATTGGGGCCTAGGAATTGGTCCAATTTTTCAGCTACTCCGAGGGGATCATCTAATAGGGTCCCCATTTCTTTCTGGAAATTTCTTACGTCTGTGGTATTTAACGGGACTGCCACAAACCCGATGCCTCCCTGATTGCCTCCGAGGGGTACTTCTCATAAGGGATATAGAGAAGCTCCCTGAGATACAGCAGTCCTACTTCTCGTACATGCAGCCGGAGGTCGATCTAATTCCGGTGCTGTTGGTGGTGGAGACAGGGGCAACGGTGGTACAGAGAGAGGTACTACGGCCACCGGAGGGGGAGCCGCCGCCGGAGATGGATTATTAGAACATGGAGGCGGTAGGTTATCCAGTGGCTCCCATTTATCATCTTTTTCCTTTTCACTTTTCCCCTCTTCTTCTTCCTCAAACTTTTCATCTGTTTTTAATGTAAGTATTGAGGCTGGAAAAGAACGTAAAGTTCTGTCCCATAATCCTGCATAATCACTTTCCTCCTGACTAAAAGGTTCCTTTGAATTAACATATATATTTAAGGCCTGGCAGACCCAGTCTTCAAAAGATCCAAAAGCGGGCCAAAAGACATGTGGTCTCAAACGTTCTTTTGGCCATTCTACCATACAATATTGAACTAATTTTAATTTACTTTTTCCTTTTCTGGGGCCCCTATCATTCCAATTTTCAATCATTATTCCTAATGGACTCTCCGGAGGTATTTCTAGTAATTCGCTCCCTTTCTTCTGGTCCTGGGGTCTCGATTTCGTCTGACCCATCTAGGAATTTTTACTGTGGCAATTCCTACAGCCCTTGGCTACCAGTAAGAGTGTCTTGCAGGGGGTTTAGGACCTATCACCCACCCACGAATCCTATAAGAATCGCTTCGGTCCTTCACCGGCCAAGTCCCTCGCGGGAGATTGGAACCGCGGTTAGAAGGCCTCCACAATCGCTTCGGAACTAGCTTCCGTCTCAGTCACACTCTTACACACACAGGCAACCGAATCCTACCCAACCGAACGGTATGCACCTTAAATACTTACGACTCCGTCGTCTTCGTTCGGATCTTCGCGCGCAGAATTACGGGCAAAATAAACTGCTGCAGCCGGCAAGGGAGCTCATAAAAAATCAAATTCTTTGCTTGCCCCTATTCAGGTTCAGGATGGCGTTAGTCCCGACCCGACCCGATCAGGAGCCACCAAAAGGTGGGGCGCCCCTCCTAGATCAAGTCAGAATTCAGGAACCAAGACCATCCCGGACGAGCCCCCAATTGTTATAAATGATTTCGTCCCAAACACGATTCCAATTCAAATTTACAATTTATTAAGCGAATAGAGGCAAGCAAACAGCGCTGGGTGCGCCGGGAGTCTCTGCTCCACCAAGACGCACGCGGTACAGCTCCTGTTCCTGGTTTATATCCTGTCCGTTAATACATATTCATGAACAGGCGTGTCTTCTTCGGCGCATGCCCTCTTCTCCTGCTAGAGTTATTATACGGCCAAGCTATTATACAGCAGGGATGAGAGTAAGCTTAGCAATGGGATTGTTTTGGACTTCTTCGGCTGTGATAATTGAAAATTGATTATATCTAGAAAATCTACCATGGCAAGGAGAGACTCTAGCTAATTGTATGCAGCCAGCCAGCAAGGCTAAGCAACACCCAGCTTGTACCCACGAGCAGCCTCACAGATGACTTTAGAAAATCAATTAGCATTGAATATGGTACTACTAAAGGAGAACAGCGTTTGTGGATGGCTGAATAACACCTATCCTGGCAAAACCTGCTGTCAATTCCAAATGTGTCCGCTACTCTGCATCAAGCTAGAGATGAAATGCAAAAAACTGTGGACCAAACCCATGAGCTCAATGAGAAGATGAAACCAAGCAACTGGCAATGAACGAGGTGGATTTAAAATATTTTCAGTTGGCTCAGATTAAAAGTTAGTGGATGGGATCATAGTCTAACCCAGTATGTATTAATGTTTATCATAATTGTTATTGTTATTGTCCGTATTTGATTGTCACGTGTGAAATCTATGATAACTAGAGCTGTAACCATGCGTGTTAAGAGGATCCACATCTATGATCCTGAATACATCCCTTTAATACCATCCCCTATTATAAATTGCGACAAGCGAGGGAAGGCAAGCAGTCGACTCAATATGAGTGATAAGGCAAGCTTCAACTTTATTGCAAAACCTTACACATATTTATACACTAAGTTCTACCTTATGCATACTTGTCTTACAATCATTGGCTTAGCCCTAAAGATTGCATTATCATACTCCTCCTACTTGCGGTTACTGCTACGTGGTCCGGGTTCCATCCTGTTTTTCTTATACAGTGCTGCTTCTTAGCTGTTTACCACAGCTCCTTCTCCTCAAGGCCGAGCCCTGCAGATGTCCAGCTGTTTACCAGCTTCCCAATGCCACAGCTCCCTCTTCTCAAGGCCGAGCCGTGCAGATATCTAGCTGTTTACCAGCTTCTCAATGCTGCAGCTCCTTCTCCTTAAGGTCGAGCCGTGCAGAGTGATCCCAACAATAAATTACCAACCAACAAGAGAGGATGAAAACACAGGAAGGAGATGAATGCCTCGACCCACCTAAATACAAATTACACAATGTTCCTCTCAGTGAGTTGTGACTAAGGTCACAGGGTGGATAATGTGGGAAACCACTGTGGGTCTGTAGGGAGTAGCAGGGTTTGACTGGAGCAACACGCTCCTCTTCAAAAGCAACCCTGATGGGTTGCAGTCAGACAGTCTCATAACTGACTATTGTTGAGTGATGTCTGGGATGAGGCGAAAGCCTTGCAGCCTGATGTTCTACGGCAAGGCCACAAAGACCTCCATCAAACGTGAGTAAGCTGACCATTATTAATAACTGAAATTCTTATTAACTATTCATTCCTATTGATCGATGCTATTTGAGTTATATAGTATCTATCGGTCTACAACAAATAAATGAATAAAAAATTAATGAACTGATTAAGTTTTTATTAATCAAATTAGTCTAAATCAATCATTAATAATTACTTATTAATAACAGTCGTTACCTATTAAGATCGATTATTTTATTTATTAGTATTTTGTGGTACTGCATTAACACTACTGTCCTCCAGTTACTTATCATGTATTTTTTTTTCTTTATCATCACTCTGATTTACTGTTGTAATTATCTACTATCAATTCATCATTATTAATTATCATTAATTACACGTGCTACACGACGGCTCTGTTCCTCACCTAGAACTTGTTATCAGTAAAGTAGTTCCTTATTAACGTGATCTTAATCCACTGGATGTTAATTCCAGTAAATATTAATCTGTATTGCTCTATCGCTAATCATTACTTCGTATATTAATTACCGGTTAATGAATTATTTATTACATTCATTAACCATAGGTCGGTGTATGTTAATCCATCAAGAATTAGCAGAGAGTGCCAGATCAGCATTTGTCCTAAACCTGCTCTCCCCACTCCCTCCTCCCAAACCGCCCGCCTGCCCTCACCCCGGAGAGTTCTGTGTCAAGACACCCACACGCACCCTGCACACCCCCCGTTTCTTTTTGATTGTCATTTTTTTAGCTATTTATTTATCTAGCCTCCCTCCCCCTTACCTTTTCTTACTCTTCTCTCTCACCACCGGGGACCGGGGACCGGGGACCAGGCAGAGGCGGCGGTGCCCAGCCCCAGCCGCCCGCCCTCCCCACCCCACCGCAGCGAGCCCCATTGCTACAAGGCCGCCAGAAGTTAATCTGCTTATGTGTAAACGTGGTGGCAGCTGAGGTATGTTTAAGAATACTGGTAAGTGTTGCTAGAAACCTACAAATATTTTCCGGGTGTTAACCGCGGGGTGCCAGCTTTGTGGGCCTACCACCCAGCACCCAGCTCTGCGCAGGTCTGGAATAAACCGGTATCTCGTCTCGGTGTGTGAGACTGGCCTATCGCACGCCGGGAAACGAAACCGCCTTTTCGGACACCACCATCAGCAAAGCAGCGACCCCGCTTTGCCTGAGGCTGCTGGGCCTGTCCTCTGGGCGCTGCTCACCACTGGAACGCATCCCGCTGGCGACGGACACGCCGACGGCCGCTAGCGAGAGGCGCGGCCCACCTCTCCGGCAGCCGGAGCCCGGCCTCGGGGACGCAGGTCTCTGCCCAGGCCGAGGCACGGGGCTGCTGCTTTCCCAGGGACGGCTTCAACCGGGAGCCGAGCCGAGCACATCGCCCGCAGGCGGACACCGAGGCGGGCCACAGCGCAGGCTGTAGCAGAGAAGGCGGCGTTGTCCACAGCGTTACCAGACTTTTTCGTTTCTTACTGCGTGCACACCCGCCACACACGCTCCCAAACCGGCCCCGGCACGAACCCCTCGCCCGCGGCCACACGCACACACGGAGACACCCCCCCTCCCCCTTCCGCCAGCAGTTTTGCCGGCCCGGGGAAGGAAGGAAGGCGGGAGACTTTAGGACCCCGCGGCGTCCCTGCCGCACCCGTGCCCCCCTCCCGCCTTTCGTCCTCAGTCCGTCGGTCGGCCAGTCCGTCGGTCAGTCACCCTGCTGAAGGTATGCGAGGCACAAAGCGGGGGTATTGTTTAGGCTCTGTCAGGAGTCAACGAGGCGCAAGCCTGAGGGAAGGAACAAGGCAACCGCAAAGGGAACGCAACTGCCGACCTTTGAGTGAACTATCCTAAGTAACATCTAATTAACATCGACTCGGCATAGCACAAGCCTGCCCTCCGGTAGGGGAAGACCCCTACCCACAGAAGCCCCTTCCTCACGGGGCACGCGCAGTAAAAAAGGAGGACGCTGTCGCCGTGGAGACGAGGCTTGCGGGAACCAACAGGCGCAAGGGCGCCTGCGCCAGCTCTCAAAAAAATAACGGTGACTTGTTGCTCGGAGCGTAGAAATATTTTCCCTGCGTTAACCGAGGCGCGCCAGCTTTGTGGGCCTACCACCGGCACCCAGCTCGGCGCAGGGGCGGAAGAAAAGCCGCCGTCTCGACTCCGTGTGTTTCCCGGCGCTCTGCGCACCGGGTGACGGAACCCGCGTTTGGCACAACAGCCCCGCTGCGCGCGGGCCGCCGCCGCCGCGCGGTGAAAACCAACGAACGCGAACGGCGGGGGAGGTGAAAAACGAAAAGAGAAAAAAACCCCCAACCCAACCGACCCAAACAGAAACCTCCGAAAAGCGCCGCCATCCCCCCTCCCCCAGCCAGCCTCTGCGCCAGGCTCCCTCCCCCGCCGCCGGGGGGGCCGGTTGCCGGGCAGCGGGGCACGCGCGGCTGCAGCCCCGCTTGCCCCCCGCTGCTCCGGGGCGCCGGAGAGTCTCCGGCCGGGGGGGGCCGCACCCACCGGCCTGCGGGTCCGGAGCTGCAGCGCAGGGAGGGGGAGCGCACGCGCGCGGAGGGGGGTGGCTGAATGAGTCTGAGCGCGCGTGTGTCGCGGGGGGGGGCGGTGTCTGCAGGATCGCGGGCGCAGACCTTAATATATTTATTTTTAACAACGGCTTGTTTAGCCTGGGGAAGTGGAGGGTCAGGGCACTGCAGTAGCTGCAGCCTGCAGCTGCTTGAAGAATGGTTTTGTGATAAATGATTTAGTCCCAAACAGGATTCCAATTTAAGTTTGCAATTTATTAAACAAATAGAGGCAAGCAAACAGCGCTGGGTGCGCCGGGAGTCTCCGCTCCACCAAGATGCACACCTTCACTTCTTACAGTTCCTTCCTTTATACTTCTCTAGGCTTCGTTTCTTGCCTTTCTCCGCCTTTTTCTTGGAAGATGACTCTTTCTTTAAGTACGTCACCACTTCCCCGGTCTGCGCATGCTTCATCTTTTTCTAGGTGGTCGTCCGGTGGTCGTTTGGAGGAAGATGCTCCTCTTCGTCAGTGCACTCTACATGACCTCTCTGTTTGTGCAGGCGCTCCGTTATTCTACTTATATTATGCTACCTTATTTGGCTATAAATTTTCTTGACATTTCTGCGGTTATTTACAACACTGGTTTGCACTAGTATATCAGGAACTAACTTACATATCAGGAGGCTACATAAGCTACACATATCAAGGGAGTTACCCAAACTATACTTATCAGGAAGTTACATAAAGACTACCACTCCCCTGTTTATGGTCATGCCCTACATATATTCCTTTATTTCAATATCAATGACATTTGCTTCAAGCTTATATTCACTAGATTTTCTTTACACGAATCGCTCATTCCTCACAATCCCCCGTTTTCCTTTTCACCACTGTGATTCGTGTAAAATTTATTTAAAGTTTGTTTGATGGGTATTAACTCGGGTTCCTCTATATGTTTTACCAACATTAAAACATGTTTTCTCTCACTCTGTGTTGATTCTATTGGAGTGGCTGTAAATTTCATTCCATTAATCGCAGAAGCTACAGCTTGTGAAAGACAAGGAATTAGACATGGTATTATTAACATACCTCCAAACAATCCTAACAAAACGATAATGATTTTTGTTACCCAGTTTCCTGAGAATAAATTTTCCCACGTTGTCCATAGTCCTTGGACATTTATTCCATTCCACGTTTGGACTGGCACATGGGCTACTTTTTTCATTTCTCTTACTAATTCATTGATGGCTTTTCCTTCATCATTTATCTCTAAACAACAATTTGTGAGATTAAATTTTCCACAGACTCCTCCTTCCTGTGCTAGTAAATAGTCTAGTGCGAGTCTATTTTGATATAGGGCTGTACGCATTTTAGTATTTTGTTTAGCCACCAATCCTAGAGCATTACCCGTTTTATTTACAATTATTTCTACTACAGCTTGCAACCTGATTATTCTATTCCACATATAAATGGGGGTCCTATATCCCCAGGACCCATCTTCTGCCCATGTCGCTGGGTCATAATATGCTATTATTCTTTCAGGTGGCCACTCATTATCTTTCCATTTTCCTATTTGTAGCTCTCTTTTTTCCCTTCGGTTGTGAGTTTCTAATGCGTCTGTATATACCAGTACCCCTAGGCGTTCTCCTCGGTTTATAGGTAATAAGAGAAAGCTTGGCCGTATAGTTCCTAACACGCACGCTCCGGTCCAATTTTTTGGTAATCGGGTATATGCAAATTTTCCACAGATCCAATATTGCCCTTCTGGACTTGACCACCCTTTATCAATAGTGGTTCCGTTGGTCCAATTCGCATGATTTTTACTTATTTCTTGGGCAGTGCCCCATTTATCCTACTTTTGGTAAGTACTATTCCAGTTATATCCCCCTTCACATACTAAATATCCGACTGGTTTACTCCCAGCGTCATTTTGCCAACAGCTTCTTCTTATTATGCTGGTTTGTAATATCCATTGTTGTTTCCTGACCTGAGTTGATATGTTCTAAACATTAGGGTCTGGTATGTTGCTCTCTTGGGCCTCCCAGGGCCAATTCTCTCCTGATTAGTTCCACCACATACATAACAATTAGTTACATTTAGTGACTTAGCAATGTTCTCAGCAAGATTTACAAATAGATTTTTAGCCACTGTGGGAATTTCATATTTCGTTCCTGTTTCCATTTCATGACAAAATGACTTAAATAACAGTCTATGCTGCACCGATTCTCTTTTCTTTCATTTCAATATTAATAACTACACCTGGGTCTTCTCCAGGTCCATATATCTTAAGTCCAATTTTGGTTATTTTTTTCTGTTTCCAAATTTCTAAATTTATAAGGGTTAAATTTACTAAATTACAGGTACAGGTTGTACAATTATGGTCTGTTTGTACCCTTGTGATTGAAGCTTGTAAATCCCCACATTGGCTGTCATATCCCCAGCTTGCAGTATCCTAACATACACAAGACCATCCCCTTCTTCCACATAGGTGTGCTGACTGATATCTCACCGTTTGACTAGGTACATAATCAGGATTTATCTGACATTGACGTCCACCTCCACCTGGGCAAATATATTTTGGTTGATTACTATAGTATCATCTCCACTCTACACTCCCACAATTAATATCCAGATCATCATCTATAATATCGCATGCATCAAAAATTACCGATACTGATGTGCTCAAATTGGCCATATCCTTACTTATTCCAATTAATCTTCCTACTTCCGAATTTGTTTTCATTTCTACCCACTATTGATAAAGAAGTTCCTTTGGATCGTAACAAACAGTATCATTTTCCACCGAGCATTTCTTATATTGTGTTCCATTGTATATACAACTCCCGTTCTGTTTCCCTTTGCACTCGTAATAGGTGTGGTACATTAATGTTTTATTACTTACTCGTCCGTGCTGGGCGGTTCTTATGCACTCGGTGCAATTTTGATTACCTGTCACCAGGTTGGTGAGTCCGAGTAAAATCAGGAGAGGTCCGGTAAGGGATCTCATGGTCGGAGGCATCAGCTACAAGGGGTGCTCGTCCTTGACTGGCCTTACTTGGTCGCGACTGAGAATCCCCACCCGGTCTTGCCCTCTCCCCCTTCTCAAGCGGACTTCTTTATTTCGATGACAGTAATAAATCTTACCCACCAGAAATCTCCTATAGGAGTAGTCTGTCCACACTGAATGCAGAGGAAACTTCAGCTTTGAATTTGAAAACGTCCCTGTTAGCCTCTGTGGGAAATGATATATTTGTTACACAGGTTACACCTAACCCTCAATAATCATACAACATGGTTTACAGAGTGGACATAAACTTAGTCCTGCCCGATAATTGCTTAATGCTATAGTCTTTAATTCGTGATCATTTCTCATACGTTCATTCCCTTTTTAATGTTATTTTTGTGGTTCCAGGTTGTAAAATAACTTTCCAGTCTTTCATGGGTCCTTTTACTCGAGTCGCGTGCGTCCACCCCTTTTCCGCGGTCCGGATGGCAGTATCTGTAGTTAACAATACAACAAAGGGTCCTTCCCATGAAGGAACTAAAGTTTCTTTCTTCCAAGTTTTGATCAGTACCTTATCCCCTGGTTTGAATTGATGGATTGCAAACCCCAAAGGTAGGGTTTGTGCCATTATTCCTATATCTCTTAGTTCTTTCAACCTTTCTCCTAAAATGATAACATATTTCCGAATATTATAATCTTCCACTACATTGTTTCCCTCGGAGATAGGGCATGCCGTATAAAACCTAATATGGCGATAATCCAGTCTCACTGTGCGGTTTGATCCTTATGTTAAGAAGGGCTAGCGGTAAACATTTAGTCCATGGCATCTGTGTTTCAACCATTAGCTTCGCTAGCTCTTGCTTTATTGTTTGGTTTATTCTTTCTATTACTCCCAAACTTTGAGGATGCCATGGGGTATGATATTCCCATTTAATACCTAATGATTGGCACAAGGATTTTATAATTTTAGAAGTAAAGCGAGTGCCTTGATCAGAATCAATATATTGTATTATCCCATACCTGGGGATTAGGTGTTCTAGTAAAATTTTATCACCGTCTGAGCTGTCGCTCTTGCTACAGGATAGGCTTCGACCCATCGTGTTAAATGGTCTACTATAACTAACAAATATTTCAATCTTCCTATTCTTGGTAATTTGGTAAAGTCGACTTGAATCCTTTCAAACGGTCTATAAGCTAGTTTTCTTCCTCCCATGGCCACTTGTTGAAACACGGCCTTATTTGCCCTTTGACAAGTTAAACACCCTTGTGTAATTTGCCTTGCTATTTCAAAAAATTCCAATACAGCCAAACTGTTTAAGGAAATGATCACTTAACACTTTTGTACCCCAATGTGTTTGCGCGTGTAAGCGTTCTAATACCTGCCTAGCGTAAGCTTTTGGCAACATCTCTCGCTCATCAGGTAATGTCCATTTCCCTTGTTCCACTCTAGCTCCTATTTTCTCTAATTTTGCTTGTTCCTCCAGCGTAAACTTTTTCTCCTTTTCCTCTTATCCTCTTCCACTAGTGTCCTCCCTTGTTTGTGTATGATTAATTTTAACAGTTTCAATCCTCAAGGCTGCTTCCTGAGCCTCCTTATCTGCTAAATTATTTCCTCTAATTCGATAATCTAATCCCTTTTGGTGTCCCCTCACATGCACCACGGCTATTTCCTTTGGTTCTCTTAACACTTTTAAAATTTTACTATCAACTCCTGATGTATTAAGTTCTTTCCTTGAGTGTTAATCAAGCCTCTTTCCTCCCAAATTTTTCCAAAAGTATGGACTACTCCATATGCATATTTGGAATCTGTGAATATGGTCCCTCTTCTTTCTTTTAATAATTCCAGGGCCCTACATAAGGCATAAAGCTCACAAGCCTGAGCTGACCATGATGGACTCAGAGGTCCTGATTCCACAAGTTCTAAGTCCTTGTCAATTTTTGCATATCCTGATTTTCTCTTCCCTTCTATTACTTGGGAGGATCCATCTACAAACAATTTTTCTCCTCCCTCTAATTCAATATCTCTAAGATTGAGCCTTACTTTTGTCTGGGATTCTATAACTTCTAAACAATTGTGTTATAGCACTACTGCTTCTGAGGGTTCCCCAAACCGGAACTGCGCGGGGCTCTGGGCAGAGGTGACTCCTAATTCCAAATTAGGTGAATCTATCAAGATGGTTTCATATTTCAAAAGTCTACTATCTGTCAACCATTTCTCTGTCCTCTGTTGGAGGACATTCCTAACATTATGTGGCGTATATACCTTTAGAGGTACACTAAAGGTAATTTTCCTAGCTTCCTCTATCAATAATGCCATAGCAACTAGGGCTTGGAGACATGCTGGCCACCCCCTGCTCACCGAATCTAACAATTTGGATAAATATCCCACCAGTGTGTGTGGGTTTTTTGGGTTTTTTTTTTGTTTGTTTTTGTTTTGTTTTGTTTGTTTTTTTGTTTTTTTTGTTTTTTTTTTTTCCATTCCCTTTTTAGTCTGTGGAGGTCTTAGGATTAAAATACCAGAAACCCGGTCAGGATCTGATTTCTTTTTTTTTCCTTTGCTTAACCAATGTCCCAAATATTTTACTTCTTGCTCTATAAATTGTAATTTCGAGCAGGACACTTTTAATCCCTTTTTCTCTAAAAAATTTAACAATCTAATGGTGGCTTTTCGGGTCTCCTCTTCAGTTTCTCCTGCTACCAGTAAATCATTCACATATTGTAATAATTTTTCCCTCCTCGTGTACTGTAAAACCTTGTAAGATTTTCTTTAAGGTCTGTCCAAACAAATTTGGTGACTCCGTAAACCCTTGTGGTAGCACAGTCCACCTTAATTGTTGTTTTTCGTCCTGTTTTGGGGTCTTCCCATTCAAAGGTAAAATAATCTCTGAACCCCTTATCCAAAAGACAGGCCCAAAAGGCATCTTTCAAATCTATTACACTATACCAAATATGTTTAGGAGACAGGTGACTCAATAAAGTATAAGGATTTGCCACGACAGGGAATTTGGTGATTGTTCGCCAATTCACGGCTCTCAAATCCTGTACCATCCTATATGTACCATCTGATTTCTTTACAGGGAGTATCGGGGTATTGTGGGGTGACATAGATGGTTCCAAAGTCCCATTTTTTAGTAATTTATCCACAATAGGTTTTAGACCTCTCCGGCCTTCTATAGATATAGGATATTGTTTAATTCTAATTGGCTTATGAGGGTCTGTTATTTGTACCTTGATGGGTTCCATATCTAATCTCCCAACATCTCCTTCCTTATACCATACTTGGGGGTCAATTTTTTCCTCATCAAGTTGGGTTAAGGTACATAAGTTAATATATAACCGATCTCCTTGGTTCTGAATAGTTAGGTTTAGTTTTAAAATCAAGTCCCTCCCTAATAGGTTATATTCTGCTTCTGGTAATAAAAGTAAATCATTTAAACAAATTTTTGTCTCTGTCTCAATCTCTACTTCTTCTAAGATGGGGACTTTGAAGGGTTCTCCTTTTGCACCTGTTACTGACATCTGGGCTTTTCCTTTTCCTACCCCTTTTGGGAGTTTCTGAATCGTTGACCTTTCAGCTCCAGTATCTACTAAAAATAAAAATTCTTCTTTTTGGGGACCTACTAATAGTTTTATCAAGGGCTCTGTTGATGTTGAGGTCCCCAGAAGATACAGCCCCTAACACCCCTAATCCTCTTTGAACATTTTCTCATCCCATTCCCGTTTACGGCAGGTTTTCTGAACACGTCCCTTTTTGTTACAATAGTAACAGATGGGAGTTGTGGGTCTGTCTTGATGAGATTGTCCCTGGGGTGGCTGTTCTGGTCTCTTATCTTTTTTTCTCTCCCAGCTGAGTCTTACTCCTCTGACTTTCCCTCACTGCTGCTACAAAAATTCTTGCCTCTGCTTCTTGTTTTTCTTCGTCCCTCCTGACATAAACCTTTTGAGCTTCTCTTAGTAATTCTTCCAACCCTCTCTCTTGCCAATCCTCTATCTCCACCCAGAGGTACTTCCCGTAAAGGATACAAAGACGCTCTGGGTGCTCAGTTTGGGATCCTCCCCTTAGAGTTGAATTCGACCCCGGGGCCGTAGGGGAAGTCGTCAGATTTGGTGACGGTATTTGACGGGTAGCTGGATTATACGGGGGAGGTAAGTGATCTAGGGGGTCCCAATCCTTCTTTTCCTTTTCCATGTGTTGCTCCCCTACGGTCTTATTTTTCCCTACTCCTGTTTTAAGATGAAAAATGCCCACACAGGCCTTTATCCATAAACTAGCATACTCGCTCTCCTCTTGGCAAAACGGTTCCTTAGAATTTACATACAGGTTTAGCGCCTGACAAACCCAATCCTCAAATGACCCAAATACAGGCCAAAAAAAACGTGGGGTCTCAAGGGGTTCTTTGGCCATTTTACCATACAATATTAACTAATTTCTCTTTTGTCTTCCCTTTTCCAGGGCCCTTATTATTCCAATGTTTTAACATTATTCCTAATGGAATCTCCGGAGGTATTTTTAGTAATTCGCTCCCTTTCTTCTGGTCCTGGGTTCTCGATTTCGTCTGACCCATCTAGGAATTTTTACTGTGGCAATTCCTACAGCCCTTGGTTACCAAGCAGAGTGTCTTGCAGGGGGTTTCAAACTTCTCACTCACCTATGGATCCTATAAAAATCGCTTCGGTCCTTTACCGGCCAAGTCCCTCGCGGGAGATTGGAACCGCGGTTAGAAGACCTCCACAATCGCTTCGGAACGAGGTTCCGTCTCAGTCACACTCTTACACACACAGGCAACCGAATCCCACCCAACCGAACGGTATACACCTTAAATACTTACAACCCCGTCGTCTTCGTTCGGATCTTCGCGCGCAGAATTACGGGCAAAATAAACTGCTGCAGCCGGCAAGGGAGCTCATAAAAAATCAAATTCTTTGCTTGCCCCTATTTGGGTTCAGGATGGTGTTAGTCCCGACCCGACCCGATCAGGAGCCACCAAATGGTGGGGCGCCCCTCCTAGATCAAGTCAGTATTCAGGAACCAAGACCATCCCGGACGAGTCCCCAGTTGTGATAAATGATTTAGTCCCAAACAGGATTCCAATTTAAGTTTGCAATTTATTAAACAAATAGAGGCAAGCAAACAGCGCTGGGTGCGTCGGGAGTCTCCGCTCCACCAAGACGCACACCTTCACTTCTTACAATTCCTTCCTTTATACTTCTCTAGGCTTCGTTTCTTGCCTTTCTCCGCCTTTTTCTTGGAAGATGACTCTTTCTTTAAGTACGTCACCACTTCCCCGGTCTGCGCATGCTTCATCTTTTTCTAGGTGGTCGTCCGGTGGTCGTTGGGAGGAAGATGCTCCTCTTCGTCAGTGCACTCTACATGACCTCTCTGTTTGTGCAGGCGCTCCGTTATTCTACTTATATTATGCTACTTTATTTGGCTATACATTTTCTTGACATTTCTGCGGTTATTTACAACACTGGTTTGCACTAGTATATCAGGAACTAACTTACATATCAGGAGGCTACATAAGCTTCACATATCAAGGGAGTTACCCAAACTATACTTATCAGGAAGTTACATAAAGACTACCACTCCCCTGCTTATGGTCATGCCCTACATATATTCCTTTATTTCAATATAAATGACATTTGCTTCAAGCTTATATTCACTAGATTTTCTTTACACGAATCGCTCATTCCTCACAGTTTCAGGGACAATGGAGCTTTTCTTAGTAGCGGGAAGAGCAAGAAACCTCCACAAATTACAGCTGGGAAGGTTCTGTCTGGATGTGAGAAAAAATAATCCTCACTGAGAGGGTAGTCTTGTGCTGCAAGAGATCACCCAGAGGGAGTCTGGATTATCCCATGGCTTTGTGTTTCAAGGAGCAGCTGGTGAGGGTGGAGAGCCATCAGTGAAGGCATAGAAATGCCAGGGTGAGAGCTAGGTGGGAAAGCAAGATGGCTGTCAGCAAGCTGAAGGGAAAGAGGTGAGGCATGGGACAGTGTAGGGCAGCCTGCATAGAGATGGCCAAGGGTTCTAGCAAGACCGAGAGGTCCAAAAGGACTGAGGTCTTTGTCGTCTTGACTATAGCAGCTGTCTCTACCACCAGGGCCAGTGAGACAAAACTTTATTCTTCTCTTCTCAGAAACTGCCTTCCCAGGACCTGGGCTCGGGGTTTGGCCTTGCCTGCTTCATAAAACGAACCAAGGGTTTTCTCAGCATTACAGCCACCTGTGCAGTGCCCTTGCCTACCTGCAGTCACCGTCTCCAAGTATCTGCTCTAATGAGTCAATGAGGAGCCTTTGGCAGTAATGGGTCTCATTAAGTCCCATTAATGCTTCAAGGTATTTTGGGGTTTGCTTCTGGCTTTGACTTCTTGAGAGGTTTGTTCAGTCTTCTCCCAGTATCTGAGGTTCACGGACTGAGCCCCAAATACACCATGGGGCTCCTTAAAACACAGAAAGCCCTAACAAGTCATGCCTCTTCCTGTAACGTTCTCCACGTCTGCAAGACTCGTATAGCTAATCTGAGTTGTTTCATAGCGTGGTTAAGAAGGAAGATTTCAAAGTGCACCTAATAAAGTTATTTTTAATTTTAAAGGCTGTATTTTGTTAATTTCAGTTTAAAGAAGTGATAGAAGCATTATCCAACTGATATGGATCCTGAGTGTCAGGAGCGTCTCCTGAGGAGGTCTGGACAGGTAGGAAAAGCAGTCCCTTGAGATCTGACACTGGGTGGACAACCTTGCTCCTCACCTCCCCAGACTCCCCACCTGTCGTTGGCCACCTGGGATTTACATCACTTTCCCTTCATCAGACTTCTCTGAACTCTGGGAGCTGAATGTTAGAGCTCCATTGCACCATCTCCCACCCACTTTCCTTAGAGGACTGGCTGCACACAGGCACAGAAGGATGTTTCCCATTTGCAAGCAAAGCAAAGTAAAGCACGATCAAGTGTCTTAAGCAATAAAACACTCCTCAACCATATACTAAGTACAAGCTGCCTCTAATGAGGTCGCCTTTCTACAAGGGATGATCTTACGAGAAATGTTTTAGATAGATAGATAGATAAAGGTAGATACAATTAAAAGGGTTGGCTAAAGATACCGTTATACTACTGAAAGACAGGCAGGCTTTTAGTCCCTGAAGCTCAAAGCAGCAGTGTGGGTGGGAAGTATCTGAATGAACAAAGAGTAAGGGAAGGAGAATAATGGAAAGGGCCTTTGTCTAGACAGTCTGCTGAAAACATTACTTCAGAAATGGTCATTGTATCAGCACAGGTGAAAATATATGAAAGATTAGAATTATTAACTACAAAAGACATTAACCACTTGATCCAGTGTGGCCTGGCAGCAAAGGCAGCCAGCAGTGTCCTGAAGTGTATAAAGAGGAGCCTCGCCAAAAGAGTGAGGGAAGTGGTTGTCTCCCCATGCTCATTGCTTGTTAGACCACCTGTAACCAATTATATCCAGTTTTAGGGCCCCAGTTCAGGTGTACTGATCTGGCTGGGATGGGGTTACCTTCCTTCATAGCAGCCTGTGTGGTGCTATGTTTTGCATTTGTGCCTTAAACAGTGTTGATAACACACCAGTGTTCTGGCTATTGCTGAGCAGTGTTTGCACAGTGTCAAGGCCGCCTCTGCTCCCTCCCAGTGAGTGGGCTGCAGATGGGCAAGAACAGCTGACCCCAACTGACCAAAGGGATATTCTCTAACGTACGACGTTGTGCTGAGCAATAAAAGCTGGGACAGAGGAAGAAGGAACTAGAATTTTTTTGTTACAGGAATCACTTCCTAGTTCACATGCAATCCATTGCATAGCATTAGTAAAAGGCCTTAGACCTTCATGAGCGGTGAACTTTCACCTAGCTACTGATGAAGTTCTACTGAACTCTTACTTAGTCGCATGAGGGAAGGCCCTGAAACTGGTGTAAATTAGAAAGATAAGATAGCCACATCCATCAGCAGAGGTTGCCTCATCGAGAAACGAAAAAGAACGGCCCGCTTGGAGACAGTGAAAGGATCCAATGAGGAAAAAGGAGACCCCAGACCCAAATACTCCAACTGGACTAAACCGTCTCACAAGGGGAGGGGAGCTTAGACTGTAAGGGTATAATTGTCCAGAGAGTCTCTGGTTCAGGGTCCGTCTCCAGAGGCACTCAGCTCAAGCTGTTCTTCACCACTGTACCGCTTAATAAATTCAACTGGTATACGTCATGTCAGAGATTCTGCTTCAGGAAACCTAGGGTTGAGCCTGAGGGAAGAGAAAGCACCCAAGAGAGACTCTGTGTGTGTGTGTGTGTGTGTGTGTGTGTGTGTGTAGAGTCGAAAGGCGCACACATCGGCTCACTGGAGTCTCCTGCTGCAAAGGGACTCCAGACCCAGCAGTTAAAGTCTCGGGTGGTGTGTGTGCAACTCCTTGATTGGTGTGTGAATGCTCAGGCAGCGGCTTCTCCATTAACGTTTTTTCATTCAAAGAGTCTTCTGTGTGGAGACTGGCTGGGCATCATTTTTGCTTGTGGGAGGTGGTGAGTGGTTGCCTTTGCGTTGCTTGTTATTATTATTGCTTGTTGATTTTTAAAAAATCTCTTTCTTTCACCTGCTAAGCTGTCTTTATCTTGACCCACAACTTTCCGTGCTTTATTTCTTCCTGTTCTCTCTCCTGTCCCAGTGGGGAAGGGGGGGAAAGAGTGAGCGGCTGCGTGGCTGCCGGGCTATTGGCCAGAGTCAATCCACCACATCAAGGAAGACGTTGACAACTGGGAGTGACTTCAGTGGGAGGCTGCCAAGATGCGCAGGGGCTGCAGCACTTGCCTGGGGAGCAGAAACTGAGGGAAAGGGCTGCCTTCGGCCTGGGAAAGGGAAGGTCTGGGGAACCTCATAGCAGCCAGCCAGTCCCTGCAGGGAGGTTTTCAGGAAGATGGAGCCAGTCTTGTCACCGTGGTGCTTGGCAGGACGATAATAGACGATAGTCAAATGTTGAAATAAGGAATGTTGAGGCTGGAGATAGGGACAATCTTTCTCTCCATAAGGGCATCCAAACATTGAAGCAGGTTTCCCAGAGATGTTTTCCTGTCTTTGTCCTTGGACATTTTCCAGCCCCCATGTGGCAAAGCCTTGAGCAAAGTGGTCTGACTCCGTAGCCTATTCTGCTGTGAGCATGAGGTTGGACTGGAGACCTACTGAGGTCCCATTCAGGAGAGTGGAAAACTAAATGATGCTGTGGTTCCTTCCTCTCTAGGTGTGCCCTTGATGACAGTAGGGAAAGCTGTCAGGTTCCCCGTGACCATGGAAGTAAGTCAGATGCTGGCATAGTCAGATCAGCTGAAGTTGTCTTCTCCTCCTCCAGGCAGTGTTGCTCAGATGCAGGACTGCTTCACAGGTATCCCCAAACAGCCCTGGTTATTTCCTTTGCTTCACCATTCATTCCCTTTTCATTCTTTTCCCACCTCTCAAGTCCTGCTCTTTAACCATCCTTATCCCCACCCATGCAAAAAGCCAAGGACTTTTCACTGTTTATCCAGTGGCCCTGCATTTGCTCACTTTGAACCCTCCTTTGGTGTCTCTGCGGTGGTTACTGTGGTGCTTTCTACCTCGCATTGCAACTCAACTTAACGCCAGTACTCTTTTCTTCTCTGTAGTGTCCTGCAGCTACTTAAGTTCTGATCTTGTTAGAGGCACCATGACTCAGGATGGCCGTTGGCACGCATACTTTAAAAGCTGGACTGTTGGAGGTTCAGTCCAGAGGGACCTTGGCACACCTGGGATTTGGCCAGCAGAAACCTCAAGGTTTTGAAGGAAAAGCTCAGAAACAACTCCATGCAGCAGCATGGACAGGGACCTGACTGACTAAGGAGTGTCCTGAGGTGAAGTATCTGGGAACTGTGACAATGCCATATGAGTCAGTGGTTCTCACATTTCGAAAGGAGAGTGGAGTGTCTGGAGGAGGTCTGCCAACTTGAAGTGAAGGGCCTAAAGGATGAGCTGTGGGGAGAGTCTGAGGGAGCTGGGTGTCTGTAGCCTGCTGAAGTGGAGGCACGGGTTTACCTAGCAAGAGCCTGCACCTGCCTGGAGGGATAACGGAGCCAACCTGTTTTCTGCAGTCACCATTGATACGACAGAAGGAACAGCCACAAGCTGCCTCTTGGGAGCTTTAGGCTGAACCTCAGGAAAAATAAAATGGACTAGGAGGAGCGTTGCCATGATCTCCACCTTTGGAGCTCTTCAAGTTTCAGCGCCGCAAAGTCACGGCCAGCCTGGAGGCTGGACTAGAGACCCCCTCGCAGCAGTCTCTTTCCCAACAGGCCTGTGCCTTGCCACATGTCATATGAGAAGAGACTAAGCTGGAGGAGAGGGTCTCTACATCACAGGACAATTCAGGGTGGAAGGAGGGTCAGGAGGTCTCTAGAGTTGCACTGGCTCCAAGCAGGGCCAGCTCTGAGGTCAGACCAGCTTGCTCGCTAAATGCCAGAATCCAGAGAAAGAGTTTACACATGAACCAGGCATCTGTGCCGCCGTTACAGAAATGGAGACAAGGCCTTTGACCAGCTCCCTGAACACAGCTATTGGTACGTCATGCCCCCTGAGAACATCCATCCTCCCGGGAACATCCATCTTCTTGTCCAAAGGAGTGGGATCCTTATGCAACTATCCTGCCATATCTCCAGACCATGGGGTGCTTTACACTGTAAACAGAACTGAAGGAAAGCCTCTGACTTGGGTACTGTCAACTGAATTGCTAAAAGAGGGCAAGATGGAGGGATCTCGGAGCTTCCAGGTTCTTCCTGAAGATAGAAGGCCTCAGATATAGGAACAGAAGATAACAGTTTTGAACTAGCCTAGGCTTTAGATCATTTCACATGTGATGGCTCTGCTCCATCCTTTCAGTCATTGGCACCCAGAAACCTCATCTGCTTTTCCTTCCTCTCCTCCCAAAAGCTGATCAAGTGATGGGAAGAAAGGAAGGAGAAAGGCCCTAGGCCTCTGTGACTCACCTGGGCTCTGGCACTTGGAGGGCCACAGTGTCATCCATTGTACACCCCATAAAGAATCAAGCTGGGAAGTGACTCTTCACGTACAAGTGAACAAGGTCGATGGACAGGCAAGGCTATGTCTGGAGACCAGTACACCTAGAGCATCGATCAAGCTGGGGCTGAAACTCAGGCCTGGTCTTCAATGGTCTCCTGGGCCCATGGACAGAGGTGTGGATGGAGGCCCCAGGTGAGGCTGATTAGGGTCCTGAAGGCCTGTGGATGCTCTCAGGGCCCTGACACTGCCCCCATGGGATCCCACCTGCCAGTGCCCTCAGTAGGCCAAGTTCTCATTCCCGCATGTGCAGGGTCTGTGCTCGGCTACTCTCCTTCCCCGCTTCTGTGCAGATCTGGGAGACCACAGTTTCATGGTGACTACAACCAAGGCTGAAACTGGTCTTCCCATCGCTGACCAACTTTTCCTCTTTTGGGAGTACAAGGTCCAGGTGAGCCTCAGACTGGGTGGCACAGTTAGAAGCTGACCCACACACAAGATCCCGCCTAACCTGTTGCATGTCCCATAGAGAACATCCACACATCTGACCTGCTCTGGTAGCAAGCAGGGCATCCTCCACTTCTCGCCTTCCCTGTTAGTCTCGCCTAAAGATGTTGTATCTCCGTCAGTCACAAAAGCTGTGGGAGCTGTCCTTTTCCATCTTGACTCTTGCTCCCCTAACGTCACAGCTTTGCGATGGCATGTTGTCCTCCTGCTGTCTGTGCTCCAGGCTGTGGGCTTTGGTGCACATTAGGCCTGTAGCACCTCAGATGTGGCACCAGGGCCAAGGGCAGATTTGTCACATGGACACCTGATACCAAAAGATTGGCCCTCTTTGTGTGGAAAGGCTTCACAGCCGATGTGTGCTGGAGTGGATGGCAGGAGGCAACATAATGATGAAGGAGGTTCTCACAACGAGAGCAAAAGCTGCAGTCCCCAAGACCAGACAGAAAACGGCCTTGGGCTGTGCAGCCCTGGCAGGAGAGGGGTTTGCTGTCCCAGGTGACTCTTGCAGCAATGCGTGGGGCCTGTGACAGAGGTGAAGCCGATCTCCAAGAAGGACAAGCTGCTGCTGAGAAAGTCCCCGGGGGAGGACAGCCTGTCATCCAGCCACACTGTGGACATCACGCTGGGGGCTGACTGGCTAGATAGCAGCTCTGCAGAGAAGTACCTTAGGGTCCTGGAGGGCAAGCAGCTGAGCATGAGCCAGCCATGCAGCCTCGCAGCAAAGGCCAGCAGCCTTCTGGGCTGCATTAGGAAAAGCATTGCCGGCAGATGGAGGGAAGTTAACCTTCTCCTCCACTGAGCACCGGTGGGCCACATCTGGAGTGCTGTGTCCAGTGCTGGGCTCCCCAGTGCAAGAAAGTTGTTGACCTGCTAAAGCAAGGCTATCAAAGGGCCACAAAGCTGATTTAAGGGACCGCAGCATCTTCCATAGGACGGAAGGCTGAGAGGTCTGGGACCGTTAAGCCTGGAGAAAAAATTGCTCAGGAGTGTGGAGTAATAGGGCACGGACTGTGGCAGGGCTTCAGGCCAAAGACCTTTATTGTTAGCGTAGCGTGCTTTTTACACAAATACAGCCCGTTCACGCACCTAAAAGTGCTACCCGGTTGGCTATTGCTTTAAGTCCACGCGACTCTCACAGAGGCAGGATTGGTCGCCTCTGTATGTCCACGCGCTCCTTTGCTTCTTCTTAGTTGTTTACCACAGCTCCTTCTCTTCAAGGTTGAGCCCTGCAGGTGTCCGGCTGTTTACCAGCTTCTCAATGCCACAGCTCCTTCTCCTTAAGGTCGAGCCATGCAGGGTGATCCCAATATCACCCCCTTTTTGTTTATCTATAAACAAAACCTGATGGTTCATTCGCAACCCGAGGACTGTGAGGAAGATGAACCATCTGTACACTCTTCTATCGTCCTGCACCACGAACTCAGCCCAGCAGTCGGTAGGTGCCAGCTTTACGTGGGCGTCCCCACGGAGGCAACGGTGGCCTTGCCGTACACCGGCCCACTGCCCTTTGGGAAATCCCGGTATTTATACATTTGCAGAGGAACGAGTTTCGACACACGTGGCCAGCGAGTGTCAGAACACGCCTTGGTTGCCACCTTTCAACACAGAGAGCCTATGGCATACGCGCCCGCTGGCCAGATGTGCTGCACGTGCCCCAGCCACCCTGTCTGTTGGTTCGTAGGCTTTGTTCACGCGGCATATTACCATAATCCAGCAGTCACATATCAACCATGCTCAAGCCAATAGCAGAATGTTACAAGGCAAACAAAATTGTGAATTGTGCTTTATATTCCTCCGTTACTGCATGTCTTCCCCATCCTCCCCTAACCTTGATCAACTTTCTTATCTCTTGGGCTGTTTTCTCTCACCCAGCATAGTATCTGTTTCTTACCCAGCCATCCATTTTCTGATATTCTAACTGCAGTTTTCTCACAGGCCAAAATTCCATCTGTTAACCCCTCCGTATGTATACGATAATTGGCGATAATTTCCATTTCTGCCGACAAGCTAACTATTGCTTTTTCTAGCTGAGATAAACGTCTGAGTCCCAAACAGGATTCCAATTGAAGTTTACAATGTATTACATTATATACATTAACCACTCTGCTAGACTTAGGCTTGCGGTCATACAAGGATACGTAGGACAGAAGGTTACACTTCATCACACGAATCAGATGAACATATTTCACATAGCTGTACTACTCCTCGTGATGGGAAAAGCGCCCGTACAAAGCTATGATAACCTTTATTATATCTCACCAAGGGATTTGTAGTTATAGAGTGCTTTGCCCTAAAAGCTTTCCATGTTCCTCTAATGATACCGCTAATTTCAGTCTGATTAATTATCTGTGTTATAAAT
Source organism: Phaethon aethereus (assembly GCF_964289735.1). NCBI lineage: Eukaryota > Metazoa > Chordata > Aves > Phaethontiformes > Phaethontidae > Phaethon > Phaethon aethereus. The sequence goes on along the minus strand of NW_028114285.1, from coordinate 97,384 downwards.
GATTTAGTCCCAAACAGGATTCCAATTCAAATGTACAATTTATTAAGCGAATAGAGGCAAGCAAACAGCGCTGGGTGCGCCGGGAGTCTCCGCTCCACCAAGACGCACGCGGTACAGCTCCTGTTCCTGGTTTATATCCTGTCCGTTAATACATATTCATGAACAGGCGTGTCTTCTTTGGCGCATGCCCTCTTCTCCTTCTAGGATCTTCTCGAATCTTCCTCAGCGTGATCCTGTTCGCTAATACATATTCATGAATAGGCGTGTCTGCTAATACATATTAATGAACAGGCGTGTCTTCTTCAGCGCATGCCCTCTTCTCCTGCTAGAGTCTTCTCGAATTTTCCTCGGCGTGCCCCCAGGATGACCCCAAACCGTATGCATGCACTTTCTTTACACAATACTATGCGGTCAGTGGTCAAACTGGTTTGAGCTGATATACCAGCCAAGTAGTTTAACTTTCTCCTGTAAAATACCCCTTTTTATGGTGCAGGAGAAATCCATAAAAGTCCAGAAGGTTACACTTCATCACACGAATCAGATGAACATATTTCACAATCCCCCATCTTTTTCTTTATAGTATTGATTTGTGTTTTCGTTTCCAATTGAGTACTGCAGATATCTGCATTCCTTGTATAACCGAGTAGATTAATCTAGTAACAATTCCCCACATATCCCCAATACAACTATCCCGATTTTAGTAAGCCAATCACCACCCATAAAATCTCCCCAAAATCCTCCTAGATTGATTCCATTCCAAGTTTATCTCTCAGGAGGCCATTCGTTATACACCTGGACTCCTAGTCGCTCTCCCTAATTTATGGGTAACAGGAAAAAACTAGGTTTTATTGTTGATTACACGTACGGGCTGTACAATTAGAAAAGGTCCTCAGTTTTCCCATTTTTCTGGGGTAAACCCCAGCTGGACTTGTTCCAATATTGACTACAGTTATTTGCCGTAGTCAGAGTCAAGGAACTCACCCCAAGTAGAACTAGAAGAGGTCCGGTCAGGGCCATAGTGGTCGGCGGTCACAGCCCAAAGGGGTTGCAGCCCTTGGCAGACCCTTTTTAAGCCGCAACACCAGTTCCCCTCCGGTCTTGCCCTCTTCCTTCCTTTAAGGGGGTGCTTTCTTAGTACCCAAATTAATTGAGCACTGCTTGTGAAGGCCAGAGCTTTGCTAGATCAGTGGTTTGTCCAGACCTGAGCACTTGCCCGAGCCTGGCGATCCTCTTTATTTGCAAGGCTTTATGGCTACAGAAAACTGCCAGTTAGCCTGCAGTTCTTACAAATAAACACCACCTTCTACACCAAGGACAAATTCTAGTTCCAGCTCCTTTTTCCTGTTCTTCTTTTGCCAACAACTCCTTCCGATTATACTCGTTTGGAGTACCCATTGTTGTTTCCTATTACCCTTTCCCATTGTTTTCCAAACTTGGGGATTACTTATATTGCTCTCCATAGCTTCCCATGGCCATCGTTCACCTCGATTTGTTCCACCACAAACGTAACAATTAGTTATATTCAATGACTTAGCAATGTTTTCAGCAAGATTTACAAGTAGATTTTTAGCAACTGTGGGAATTTCATGTTTCACTCCTGTTTCTATTACAGGAGTAGCCGCAATAAAATTCCCACAGCAATTTAGTCAGATGTGACCTTCCACTCCTTCCCTGGACCTTTCACTCGCGACACATGTGTCCATCCTTTTTCAGCAGTTCTCACAGCTGTTTCTGTAGTGAATAAAACAAGGAAAGGTCCTTCCCAGAGGGGAGATAGGTTTCCTTCTTTCCATGTTTTTATCAGAATTTTATCTCCTGGTTCTAACTGATGAATTGCAAATCCTAAAGGTGGTGTTTGGGCCACCATCCCAATCTCTCTTCATTCTTTTAATCTTTTTCCAATGGTAATTATATCTTGTTGGATACTATGATCCTCAATTACATTGTTCCCCAGAGGCATTCCTTGAAAATAAGGCATGCCATAGAACATTTCATATGGCGATATTCCAGTCTCACTGTATGTTTTCGTTAAGTGCCAATGGTAAACGTTTCGTCCAGGGCATTTGTGTCTCAATCATTAATTTAGCCAATTGTTGTTTTATTGTTTGATTCATTCTTTCTACCTTCCCCGAGCTTTGTGGGTGCCACAGAGTGTGGTATTCCCACTGAATACCTAATGATTGACATAATAGTTTTATTATTTTAGAAGTAAAGTGTGTGCCCTGGTCAGAATCAATGTACTGGATTATCCCATATCTAGGTATCAAATGTTCTAATAAAATTTTTACCACCATCTGTGCCGTAGCTCGTGCTACAGGGTACGCTTCTACCCACTGTGTTAAATGATCTACTATTACCAATAAATATTTTATCCTCCCTACCTTAGGCAATTCAGTGAAATGGACTTGTACTTTCTCAAAAGGTCTGTAAGCTGTTTTTCTCCCTCCCGTGGCTGCTTGTCGAAACACTGTCTTATTTACCTTTTGACAAATTAAGCAACCTTGTGTAATTTGCTTTGCTATTTCAAAAATTCCAATACAACCAAATTGTTTAAGAAAATGATCACTTAACGCTTTTGTACCCCAATGTGTTTGCGCATGCAAACGTTCTAATAATCGCCTGGTGTAGGCTTTTGGCAGCATTTCTCGCCCATCGGGCAGTGCCCATTTTCCTTGTTCTATTTAGCTCCTATTTTCTTCAATTTTGTTTGTCCTTCTGGGGTAAACTCCTTCTCTCTTTCCTCTCGTCCTTTGCTGGTGTCCTCCTTTGTTTGTATGACATTAATTTTGGCAACTTTAGTCCTCAAGGCTGCTTCCTGGGCCTCTTTAGCTGCTAAGTTATTTCCTCTAGTTCGGTAATCACCAAAAGTCCCTTTTGGTGTCCCCTCACATGTACCACTGCTATCTCCTTTGGTTCTCTTAACGCCTTCAAAATCTTTCCTATTAATTCTTGATGTATTAAATTCCTCCCGTGAGTATTAATCCAACCTCTTTCTTCCCAAATTTTTCCAAAAGTGTGGACCACCCCATATGCGTATTTAGAATCTGTAAATACAGTCCCGCTTCTTCCTTTTAATAATTCCAGGGCCCTACATAGGGCATACAGCTCACAAGCCTGAGCTGACCATGATGGACTAAGAGGTCCTGATTCCACAATTTCCAAGTCCTTATTAATTATTGCATATCCCGATTTTCTCTTCCCTTCTACCACTCGGGAGGAGCCATCTATAAACAGCGCTTCTCCATTTTACAACTCAGCATCTCTTAGATCTGGTCTCACCTTAGTCTGGGTCTCAATTACCTCTAAACAGTTATGTTGTAATTCCTCTGATGGTTCTCCAAACAAAAATTGTGCTGGACTCTGAGCAGAAGTCACCCTCAGTTCTAAGTCAGGGGAGTCTATTAGTATTGCTTCATACTTTAGGGTCCGGCTGTCCGTTAACCATTTTTCCGCTTCTTGTTGTAAAACATTTCTGACATTGTGTGGGGTATACACTTTTAAAGGAGCACTAAAGGTAATCTTCCTAACTTCCTCTATTAATAATGCTGTAGCAACCAAAGCTTGGAGACAAGCAGGCCATGCTCTGCTTACTGGATCAAGTAACTTAGAACAATGCCCCATGGGTTTTTTGGATTCCTGCCCAGTCTTGAGTAAGAACTCCATATGCTGTCTGGCTTGATGTATTCACAAAGAGATAGAAAGGTTTTTCTAGATCTGGGAGGCTCAATACAGGTGCTTGTATTAATGCCCTTTTTACTTCCTCAAATCTCTGATCATCTTCAATAAACCATTTAAGTTGGTTATTAGTTAATTTTTCATATAAGAATTTTACTTTATCACTATAATTTTCAAGCCATGGTCTACAATATCCTACTAATCCCAGTATTTGCCTAATTTCCGTTTTAGTCTGTGGGGGTCTTAAGGATAGAATCCCAGATACCCTATCAGGATCTAACTTCTTCCTTCCCTTACTCAGCCAATGTCCTAAATATTTTACTTCTTGTTCTACAAACTGTAGCTTTGATCGGGACACCTTTAATCCCTTTTCCCCTCGAAAATTTAACAATTTAATGGTGGTTTTTCGGATCCCCTCTTCAGTTTCTCCTGCTACTAATGAATCGTCCACATATTGCAATAATTTTACCTCCTTAGGTATTGTGAAATCTTGTAGAATTGTTTCTAAAGTTTGTCCAAATAGATTTGGTGACTCCGTAAACCCTTGTGGTAACACAGTCCATCTTAATTGTTGTTTTTGTCCTGTTTCGGGGTCCTCCCACTCAAAGGCAAAATAATCTCTGGATGCCTCATCCAGAGGACAGGCCCAAAAAGCATCTTTCAAATCTATTACACTATACCAAGTATGTTTGGGAGATATATGACTCAATAAAGTATAAGGATTTGCCACCACAGGGAATTTAGTGATTTTTTGCTGATTTACAGCTCTTAAGTCCTGCACCATCCTGTATGACCCGTCCGGCTTTTTTACGGGAAGAATGGGCGTGTTACGAGGTGACATACATGGTTCTAGGGTTCCTTTTTCCAAAAGTCTGTCAACTACAGGTTTTAATCCTTTTCGACCCTCCATAGGTATAGGGTATAGCTTGATTCTAATTGGGCGGTGCGGATCTATTATTTGAACGCTTATGGGGTTCATTTTGTCTTTCCAGTTTCCCCTTCCTTATACCACACTGAGAGGTTAATAGCTTCTTCATCCTCTTGTGTTAAAGTGTATAATTTAATCTGCAATTTGTCCCTTTGACTCTGAATGCTCAAGTTTAACTTCAAAATCAAATCCCTTCCTAATAAATTGTATTCCGCTTCAGGGAGCAAAAGTAAATCATTAAGACAAATTTTCTTTTCTGTTTCTACTTCTACATCTTTCAATATATTTACTTTAAAAGGCTCTCCTTTTGCTCCTGCTACTGACACGTAACTCTTCCCTTTTTCTATTCCTTTTGGAAGTTTTTGAATGGTTGACTTTTCGGCCCCTGTATCCACTAAAAATAAAACTTCCTCTTTATGGGGACCAATCAATAATTTTATCAAGGGCTCTGTTGATGTTGAAGTCCCCAGAAGATAGAGCCCCCGACACCCCTAATCTTCTTTGAACATCTTCTCATCTTGTTCCCGCTGACGGCAGTTCTTCTGAACATGTCCCCTCTTGTTACAGGAGTAACAGACGGGAATTGTAAATCTTCCTCGATAAGGCTGTCCCCGGGGTGTCTGCTCTATTCTTTTTTCCCTTTTCTCTCCAGGAGTCGTCTTATTTTTCTGACTTTCCCTTACTGCTGCTACAAAAATTTTTGCTTTTGCTTTTTGTTTTTCTTCGTCCCTCCTAACATAGACTTTCTGGGCTTCTCTAAGTAACTCCTCTAATCCTCTTTCTTGCCAATCCTCCAATTTTTCTAATTTCCTTCTTATATCCCCCCAGGATTTAGCTACAAATTGTGTTCTAAGGAGTGCGGTCCCAGCCACTGTATTCGGATCAATTCCAGAATACATTGGTAGGTTTTTCCTCAACCTCTCCAACCATTCTGTTGGAGATTCGTCTTTCCCTTGTTGTTCATTAAATGCTTTAGTAATGTTTTGCCCTCGGGGAACCGCTTCCCTTATTCCCTGTATGATTAACGTTCTCAAATCCCTCATATTTTGTCTTCCTGGGGGTTGTTGATGATCCCAGTGGGGATCCACATTTGGCCATTTCTGATCTCCCGGGGGTCCTGCCTGACTCTGTCTTTCCCAAATTCTCATTCCAGCTTGTCTAATCATTCCCCTTTCCTCAACAGTGAATAGGATCCCTAAAATGGACTGTATTTCTTCCCAGGTATAAGTATTGGGGCCTAGGAATTGGTCCAATTTTTCAGCTACTCCGAGGGGATCATCTAATAGGGTCCCCATTTCTTTCTTGAAATTTCTCACGTCTGTGGTATTTAACGGGACTGCCACAAACCCCATGCCTCCCTGATTGCCTCCGAGGGGTACTTCTCGTAAGGGATATAGAGAAGCTCCCTCAGATACAGCAGTCCTACTTCTCGTACATGCAGCCGGAGGTCGATCTAATTCCGGTGCTGTTGGTGGTGGAGATAGGGGCAACGGTGGTACAGAGAGAGGTACTACGGCCACCGGAGGGGGAGCCGCCGCCGGAGATGGATTATTAGAACATGGAGGCGGTAGGTTATCCAGTGGCTCCCATTTATCATCTTTTTCCTTTTCACTTTTCCCCTCTTCTTCTTCCTCAAACTTTTCATCTGTTTTTAATGTAAGTATTGAGGCTGGAAAAGAACGTAAAGTTCTGTCCCATAATCCTGCATAATCACTTTCCTCCTGACTAAAAGGTTCCTTTGAATTAACATATATATTTAAGGCCTGGCAGACCCAGTCTTCAAAAGATCCAAAAGCGGGCCAAAAGACATGTGGTCTCAAAGGTTCTTTTGGCCATTCTACCATACAATATTGAACTAATTTTAATTTACTTTTTCCTTTTCTGGGGCCCCTATCATTCCAATTTTCAATCATTATTCCTAATGGACTCTCCGGAGGTATTTCTAGTAATTCGCTCCCTTTCTTGTGGTCCTGGGGTCTCGATTTCGTCTGACCCATCTAGGAATTTTTACTGTGGCAATTCCTACAGCCCTTGGCTACCAGTAAGAGTGTCTTGCAGGGGGTTTAGGACCTATCACCCACCCACGAATCCTATAAGAATCGCTTCGGTCCTTCACCGGCCAAGTCCCTCGCGGGAGATTGGAACCGCGGTTAGAAGGCCTCCACAATCGCTTCGGAACTAGCTTCCGTCTCAGTCACACTCTTACACACACAGGCAACCGAATCCTACCCAACCGAACGGTATACACCTTAAATACTTACAACCCCGTCGTCTTCGTTCGGATCTTCGCGCGCAGAATTACGGGCAAAATAAACTGCTGCAGCCGGCAAGGGAGCTCATAAAAAATCAAATTCTTTGCTTGACCCTATTCAGGTTCAGGATGGCGTTAGTCCCGACCCGACCCGATCAGGAGCCACCAAATGGTGGGGCGCCCCTCCTAGATCAAGTCAGAATTCAGGAACCAAGACCATCCCGGACGAGCCCCCAATTGTTATAAATGATTTCGTCCCAAACAGGATTCCAATTCAAATTTACAATTTATTAAGCAAATAGAGGCAAGCAAACAGCGCTGGGTGCGCCGGGAGTCTCCGCTCCACCAAGACGCACGCGGTACAGCTCCTGTTCCTGGTTTATATCCTGTCCGTTAATACATATTAATGAACAGGCATGTCTTCTTCAGCACATGCCCTCTTCTCCTGCTAGAGTCTTCTCGAATCTTCCTCGGCGTGCCCCCAGGATGACCCCAAACCTTATGCATGCACTTTCTTTACACAATACTATGCGGTCAGTGGTCAAACTGGTTTGAGCTGATATACGAGCCAAGTAGTTTAACCTTCTCCTGTAAAATACCCCTTTTTATGGTGCAGGAGAAATCCATAAAAGTCCAGAAGATTACACTTCATCACACGAATCAGATGAACATATTTCACACCTCTAAGTATGGATCTGCATGTGGCCCACAATCTAGTAATGTTTCTTGCATATGGACCACCCCTGATCATAAAAGACGTTTTAAACAATGGGTGAAGAGACCCCATTATACCATGTCATTGGAACCAGACAGGCTATGGAATTGTATAAACAAGATAAATTGTTACAATATGGATGATTATCTATGGATACCGTTTGCCTCAGACCTCCATCACGCCTTAAGAAGTATATTTCTGTGCCACAATTACAGTGCTCCAATCCCTAGCTTACAGACAGCATGTCAGATAGAATCCTCTAAACACATGGCTAGTAAATGTAGGATTCCTTCCCAACATTATAAAAAACAGATGCAAGACTCATGAGCCAGTAGTAAAGAGCACAAGTACCACTCTAATGTATCCTGCACTGCTTGAGACCGTATGGGTATGTTCTAATGAAGAGATATCAGATTACAGTCAACCCTATTGGGATGGGTTAGAATGCACTTTAGGAATTCCACAAGTTTATCTCCCATAATAGCTTTTAATCATACTCAGGAGTCATTCACTGTAGTCATTAATGAAACCAAGAGGGTACAGAACAAAGAGAAATGTATTGCCCTCCGTGTCACGGCCAAGCTATTATACAGCAGGGATGAGAGTAAGCTTAGCAATGGGATTGTTTTGGACTTCTTCGGCTGTGATAATTGAAAATTGATTATATCTAGAAAATCTACCATGGCAAGGAGAGACTCTAGCTAATTGTATGCAGCCAGCCAGCAAGGCTAAGCAACACCCAGCTTGTACCCACGAGCAGCCTCACAGATGACTTTAGAAAATCAATTAGCATTGAATATGGTACTACTAAAGGAGAACAGCGTTTGTGGATGGCTGAATAACACCTATCCTGGCAAAACCTGCTGTCAATTCCAAATGTGTCCGCTACTCTGCATCAAGCTAGAGATGAAATGCAAAAAACTGTGGACCAAACCCATGAGCTCAATGAGAAGATGAAACCAAGCAACTGGCAATGAACGAGGTGGATTTAAAATATTTTCAGTTGGCTCAGATTAAAAGTTAGTGGATGGGATCATAGTCTAACCCAGTATGTATTAATGTTTATCATAATGATTGTTATTGTCCGTATTTGATTGTCACGTGTGAAATCTATGATAACTAGAGCTGTAACCATGCGTGTTAAGAGGATCCACATCTATGATCCTGAATACATCCCTTTAATACCATCCCGTATTATAAATTGCGACGAGCGAGGGAAGGCAAGCAGTCGACTCAATATGAGTGATAAGGCAAGCTTCAACTTTATTGCAAAACCTTACACATATTTATACACTAAGTTCTACCTTATGCATACTTGTCTTACAATCATTGGCTTAGCCCTAAAGATTGCATTATCATACTCCTCCTACTTGCGGTTACTGCTACGTGGTCCGGGTTCCATCCTGTTTTTCTTATACAGTGCTGCTTCTTAGCTGTTTACCACAGCTCCTTCTCCTCAAGGCCGAGCCCTGCAGATGTCCAGCTGTTTACCAGCTTCCCAATGCCACAGCTCCCTCTTCTCAAGGCCGAGCCGTGCAGATATCTAGCTGTTTACCAGCTTCTCAATGCTGCAGCTCCTCCTCCTTAAGGTCGAGCCGTGCAGTGTGATCCCAACAATAAATTACCAACCAACAAGAGAGGATGAAAACACAGGAAGGAGAGATGAATGCCTCGACCCACCTAAATACAAATTACACAATGTTCCTCTCAGTGAGTTGTGACTAAGGTCACAGGGTGGATAATGTGGGAAACCACTGTGGGTCTGTAGGGAGTAGCAGGGTTTGACTGGAGCAACACGCTCCTCTTCAAAAGCAACCCTGATGGGTTGCAGTCAGACAGTCTCATAACTGACTATTGTTGAGTGATGTCGGGGATGAGGCGAAAGCCTTGCAGCCTGATGTTCTACGGCAAGGCCACAAAGACCTCCATCAAACGTGAGTAAGCTGACCATTATTAATAACTGAAATTCTTATTAACTCTTCATTCCTATTGATCGATGCTATTTGAGTTATATAGTATCTATCGGTCTACAACAAATAAATGAATAAAAAATTAATGAACTGATTAAGTTTTTATTAATCAAATTAGTCTAAATCAATCATTAATAATTACTTATTAATAACAGTCGTTACCTATTAAGATCGATTATTTTATTTATTAGTATTTTGTGGTACTGCATTAACACTACTGTCCTCCAGTTACTTATCATGTATTTTTTTTTCTTTATCATCACTCTGATTTACTGTTGTAATTATCTACTATCAATTCATCATTATTAATTATCATTAATTACACGTGCTACACGACGGCTCTGTTCCTCACCTAGAACTTGTTATCAGTAAAGTAGTTCCTTATTAACGTGATCTTAATCCACTGGATGTTAATTCCAGTAAATATTAATCTGTATTGCTCTATCGCTAATCATTACTTCGTATATTAATTACCGGTTAATGAATTATTTATTACATTCATTAACCATAGGTCGGTGTATGTTAATCCATCAAGAATTAGCAGAGAGTGCCAGATCAGCATTTGTCCTAAACCTGCTCTCCCCACTCCCTCCTCCCAAACCGCCCGCCTGCCCTCACCCCGGAGAGTTCTGTGTCAAGACACCCACACGCACCCTGCACACCCCCCGTTTCTTTTTGATTGTCATTTTTTTAGCTATTTATTTATCTAGCCTCCCTCCCCCTTACCTTTTCTTACTCTTCTCTCTCACCACCGGGGACCGGGGACCGGGGACCAGGCAGAGGCGGCGGTGCCCAGCCCCAGCCGCCCGCCCTCCCCACCCCACCGCAGCGAGCCCCATTGCTACAAGGCCGCCAGAAGTTAATCTGCTTATGTGTAAACGTGGTGGCAGTTGAGGTATGTTTAAGAATACTGGTAAGTGTTGCTAGAAACCTACAAATATTTTCCGGGTGTTAACCGCGGGGTGCCAGCTTTGTGGGCCTACCACCCAGCACCCAGCTCTGCGCAGGTCTGGAATAAACCGGTATCTCGTCTCGGTGTGTGAGACTGGCCTATCGCACGCCGGGAAACGAAACCGCCTTTTCGGACACCACCATCAGCAAAGCAGCGACCCCGCTTTGCCTGAGGCTGCTGGGCCTGTCCTCTGGGCGCTGCTCACCACTGGAACGCATCCCGCTGGCGACGGACACGCCGACGGCCGCTAGCGAGAGGCGCGGCCCACCTCTCCGGCAGCCGGAGCCCGGCCTCGGGGACGCAGGTCTCTGCCCAGGCCGAGGCACGGGGCTGCTGCTTTCCCAGGGACGGCTTCAACCGGGAGCCGAGCCGAGCACATCGCCCGCAGGCGGACACCGAGGCGGGCCACAGCGCAGGCTGTAGCAGAGAAGGCGGCGTTGTCCACAGCGTTACCAGACTTTTTCGTTTCTTACTGCGTGCACACCCGCCACACACGCTCCCAAACCGGCCCCGGCACGAACCCCTCGCCCGCGGCCACACGCACACACGGAGACACCCCCCCTCCCCCTTCCGCCAGCAGTTTTGCCGGCCCGGGGAAGGAAGGAAGGCGGGAGACTTTAGGACCCCGCGGCGTCCCTGCCGCACCCGTGCCCCCCTCCTGCCTTTCGTCCTCAGTCCGTCGGTCGGCCAGTCCGTCGGTCAGTCACCCTGCTGAAGGTATGCGAGGCACAAAGCGGGGGTATTGTTTAGGCTCTGTCAGGAGTCAACGAGGCGCAAGCCTGAGGGAAGGAACAAGGCAACCGCAAAGGGAACGCAACTGCCGACCTTTGAGTGAACTATCCTAAGTAACATCTAATTAACATCGACTCGGCATAGCACAAGCCTGCCCTCCGGTAGGGGAAGACCCCTACCCACAGAAGCCCCTTCCTCACGGGGCACGCGCAGTAAAAAAGGAGGACGCTGTCGCCGTGGAGACGAGGCTTGCGGGAACCAACAGGCGCAAGGGCGCCTGCGCCAGCTCTCAAAAAAATAACGGTGACTTGTTGCTCGGAGCGTAGAAATATTTTCCCTGCGTTAACCGAGGCGCGCCAGCTTTGTGGGCCTACCACCGGCACCCAGCTCGGCGCAGGGGCGGAAGAAAAGCCGCCGTCTCGACTCCGTGTGTTTCCCGGCGCTCTGCGCACCGGGTGACGGAACCCGCGTTTGGCACAACAGCCCCGCTGCGCGCGGGCCGCCGCCGCCGCGCGGTGAAAACCAACGAACGCGAACGGCGGGGGAGGTGAAAAACGAAAAGAGAAAAAAAAACCCCAACCCAACCGACCCAAACAGAAACCTCCGAAAAGCGCCGCCATCCCCCCTCCCCCAGCCAGCCTCTGCGCCAGGCTCCCTCCCCCGCCGCCGGGGGGGCCGGTTGCCGGGCAGCGGGGCACGCGCGGCTGCAGCCCCCCTTGCCCCCCGCTGCTCCGGGGCGCCGGAGAGTCTCCGGCCGGGGGGGGCCGCACCCACCGGCCTGCGGGTCCGGAGCTGCAGCGCAGGGAGGGGGAGCGCACGCGCGCGGGGGGGGGTGGCTGAGTGAGTCTGAGCGCGCGTGTGTCGCGGGGGGGGGCGGTGTCTGCAGGATCGCGGGCGCAGACCTTAATATATTTATTTTTAACAACGGCTTCTTTAGCCTGGGGAAGTGGAGGGTCAGGGCACTGCAGTAGCTGCAGCCTGCAGCTGCTTGAAGAATGGTTTTGTGATAAATGATTTAGTCCCAAACAGGATTCCAATTTAAGTTTTCAATTTATTAAACAAATAGAGGCAAGCAAACAGCGCTGGGTGCGTCGGGAGTCTCCGCTCCACCAAGATGCACACCTTCACTTCTTACAGTTCCTTCCTTTATACTTCTCTAGGCTTCGTTTCTTGCCTTTCTCCGCCTTTTTCTTGGAAGATGACTCTTTCTTTAAGTACGTCACCACTTCCCCGGTCTGCGCATGCTTCATCTTTTTCTAGGTGGTCGTCCGGTGGTCGTTGGGAGGAAGATGCTCCTCTTCGTCAGTGCACCCTACATGACCTCTCTGTTTGTGCAGGCGCTCCGTTATTCCACTTATATTATGCTACCTTATTTGGCTATACATTTTCTTGACATTTCTGCGGTTATTTACAACACTGGTTTGCACTAGTATATCAGGAACTAACTTACATATCAGGAGGCTACATAAGCTTCACATATCAAGGGAGTTACCCAAACTATACTTATCAGGAAGTTACATAAAGACTACCACTCCCCTGTTTATGGTCATGCCCTACATATATTCCTTTATTTCAATATAAATGACATTTGCTTCAAGCTTATATTCACTAGATTTTCTTTACACGAATCGCTCATTCCTCACAATCCCCCGTTTTCTTTTTCACCACTGTGATTCGTGTAAAATTTATTTAAAGTTTGTTTGATGGGTATTAACTCGGGTTCCTCTATATGTTTTACCAACATTAAAACATGTTTTCTCTCACTCTGTGTTGGTTCTATTGGAGTGGCTGTAAATTTCATTCCATTAATCGCAGAAGCTACAGCTTGTGAAAGACAAGGAATTAGACATGGTATTATTAACATACCTCCAAACAATCCTAACAAAACGATAATGATTTTTGTTACCCAGTTTCCTGAGAATAAATTTTCCCACGTTGTCCATAGTCCTTGGACATTTATTCCATTCCACGTTTGGACTGGCACATGGGCTACTTTTTTCATTTCTCTTACTAATTCATTGATGGCTTTTCCTTCATCATTTATCTCTAAACAACAATTTGTGAGATTAAATTTTCCACAGACTCCTCCTTCCTGTGCTAGTAAATAGTCTAGTGCGAGTCTATTTTGATATAGGGCTGTACACATTTTAGTATTTTGTTTAGCCACCAATCCTAGAGCATTACCCGTTTTATTTACAATTATTTCTACTACAGCTTGCAACCTGATTATTCTATTCAACATATAAATGGGGGTCCTATATCCCCAGGACCCATCTTCTGCCCATGTCGCTGGGTCATAATATGCTATTATTCTTTCAGGTGGCCACTCATTATCTTTCCATTTTCCTATTTGTAGCTCTCTTTTTCCCCTTCGGTTGTGAGTTTCTAATGCGTCTGTATATACCAGTACCCCTAGGCGTTCTCCTCGGTTTATAGGTAATAAGAGAAAGCTTGGCCGTATAGTTCCTAACACGCACGCTCCGGTCCAATTTTTTGGTAATCGGGTATATGCAAATTTTCCACAGATCCAATATTGCCCTTCTGGACTTGACCACCCTTTATCAATAGTGGTTCCGTTGGTCCAATTCGCATGATTTTTACTTATTTCTTGGGCAGTGCCCCATTTATCCTACTTTTGGTAAGTACTATTCCAGTTATATCCCCCTTCACATACTAAATATCCGACTGGTTTACTCCCAGCGTCATTTTGCCAACAGCTTCTTCTTATTATGCTGGTTTGTAATATCCATTGTTGTTTCCTGACCTGAGTTGATATGTTCTAAACATTAGGGTCTGGTATGTTGCTCTCTTGGGCCTCCCAGGGCCAATTCTCTCCTGATTAGTTCCACCACATACATAACAATTAGTTACATTTAGTGACTTAGCAATGTTCTCAGCAAGATTTACAAATAGATTTTTAGCCACTGTGGGAATTTCATATTTCGTTCCTGTTTCCATTTCATGACAAAATGACTTAAATAACAGTCTATGCTGCACCGATTCTCTTTTCTTTCATTTCAATATTAATAACTACACCTGGGTCTTCTCCAGGTCCATATATCTTAAGTCCAATTTTGGTTATTTTTTTCTGTTTCCAAATTTCTAAATTTGTAAGGGTTACATTTACTAAATTACAGGTACAGGTTGTACAATTATGGTCTGTTTGTACCCTTGTGATTGAAGCTTGTAAATCCCCACATTGGCTGTCATATCCCCAGCTTGCAGTATCCTAACATACACAAGACCATCCCCTTCTTCCACACAGGTGTGCTGACTGATATCTCACCGTTTGACTAGGTACATAATCAGGATTTATCTGACATTGACGTCCACCTCCACCTGGGCAAATATATTTTGGTTGATTACTATAGTATCATCTCCACTCTACACTCCCACAATTAATATCCAGATCATCATCTATAATATCGCATGCATCAAAAATTACCGATACTGATGTGCTCAAATTGGCCATATCCTTACTTATTCCAATTAATCTTCCTACTTCCGAATTTGTTTTCATTTCTACCCACTATTGATAAAGAAGTTCCTTTGGATCGTAACAAACAGTATCATTTTCCACCGAGCATTTCTTATATTGTGTTCCATTGTATATACAACTCCCGTTCTGTTTCCCTTTGCACTCGTAATAGGTGTGGTACATTAATGTTTTATTACTTACTCGTCCGTGCTGGGCGGTTCTTATGCACTCGGTGCAATTTTGATTACCTGTCACCAGGTTGGTGAGTCCGAGTAAAATCAGGAGAGGTCCAGTAAGGGATCTCATGGTCGGAGGCATCAGCTACAAGGGGTGCTCGTCCTTGACTGGCCTTACTTGGTCGCGACTGAGAATCCCCACCCGGTCTTGCCCTCTCCCCCTTCTCAAGCGGACTTCTTTATTTCGATGACAGTAATAAATCTTACCCACCAGAAATCTCCTATAGGAGTAGTCTGTCCACACTGAATGCAGAGGAAACTTCAGCTTTGAATTTGAAAACGTCCCTGTTAGCCTCTGTGGGAAATGATATATTTGTTACACAGGTTACACCTAACCCTCAATAATCATACAACATGGTTTACAGAGTGGACATAAACTTAGTCCTGCCCGATAATTGCTTAATGCTATAGTCTTTAATTCGTGATCATTTCTCATACGTTCATTCCCTTTTTAATGTTATTTTTGTGGTTCCAGGTTGTAAAATAACTTTCCAGTCTTTCATGGGTCCTTTTACTCGAGTCGCGTGCGTCCACCCCTTTTCCGCGGTCCGGATGGCAGTATCTGTAGTTAACAATACAACAAAGGGTCCTTCCCATGAAGGAACTAAAGTTTCTTTCTTCCAAGTTTTGATCAGTACCTTATCCCCTGGTTTGAATTGATGGATTGCAAACCCCAAAGGTAGGGTTTGTGCCATTATTCCTATATCTCTTAGTTCTTTCAACCTTTCTCCTAAAATGATAACATATTTCCGAATATTATAATCTTCCACTACATTGTTTCCCTCGGAGATAGGGCATGCCGTATAAAACCTAATATGGCGATAATCCAGTCTCACTGTGCGGTTTGATCCTTATGTTAAGAAGGGCTAGCGGTAAACATTTAGTCCATGGCATCTGTGTTTCAACCATTAGCTTCGCTAGCTCTTGCTTTATTGTTTGGTTTATTCTTTCTATTACTCCCAAACTTTGAGGATGCCATGGGGTATGATATTCCCATTTAATACCTAATGATTGGCACAAGGATTTTATAATTTTAGAAGTAAAGCGAGTGCCTTGATCAGAATCAATATATTGTATTATCCCATACCTGGGGATTAGGTGTTCTAGTAAAATTTTATCACCGTCTGAGCTGTCGCTCTTGCTACAGGATAGGCTTCGACCCATCGTGTTAAATGGTCTACTATAACTAACAAATATTTCAATCTTCCTATTCTTGGTAATTTGGTAAAGTCGACTTGCATCCTTTCAAACGGTCTATAAGCTAGTTTTCTTCCTCCCATGGCCACTTGTTGAAACACGGCCTTATTTGCCCTTTGACAAGTTAAACACCCTTGTGTAATTTGCCTTGCTATTTCAAAAAATTCCAATACAGCCAAACTGTTTAAGGAAATGATCACTTAACACTTTTGTACCCCAATGTGTTTGCGCGTGTAAGCGTTCTAATACCTGCCTAGCGTAAGCTTTTGGCAACATCTCTCGCTCATCAGGTAATGTCCATTTCCCTTGTTCCACTCTAGCTCCTATTTTCTCTAATTTTGCTTGTTCCTCCAGCGTAAACTTTTTCTCCTTTTCCTCTTATCCTCTTCCACTAGTGTCCTCCTTTGTTTGTGTATGATTAATTTTAACAGTTTCAATCCTCAAGGCTGCTTCCTGAGCCTCCTTATCTGCTAAATTATTTCCTCTAATTCGATAATCTAATCCCTTTTGGTGTCCCCTCACATGCACCACGGCTATTTCCTTTGGTTCTCTTAACACTTTTAAAATTTTACTATCAACTCCTGATGTATTAAGTTCTTTCCTTGAGTGTTAATCAAGCCTCTTTCCTCCCAAATTTTTCCAAAAGTATGGACTACTCCATATGCATATTTGGAATCTGTGAATATGGTCCCTCTTCTTTCTTTTAATAATTCCAGGGCCCTACATAAGGCATAAAGCTCACAAGCCTGAGCTGACCATGATGGACTCAGAGGTCCTGATTCCACAAGTTCTAAGTCCTTGTCAATTTTTGCATATCCTGATTTTCTCTTCCCTTCTATTACTTGGGAGGATCCATCTACAAACAATTTTTCTCCTCCCTCTAATTCAATATCTCTAAGATTGAGCCTTACTTTTGTCTGGGATTCTATAACTTCTAAACAATTGTGTTATAGCACTACTGCTTCTGAGGGTTCCCCAAACCGGAACTGCGCGGGGCTCTGGGCAGAGGTGACTCCTAATTCCAAATTAGGTGAATCTATCAAGATGGTTTCATATTTCAGAAGTCTACTATCTGTCAACCATTTCTCTGTCCTCTGTTGGAGGACATTCCTAACATTATGTGGCGTATATACCTTTAGAGGTACACTAAAGGTAATTTTCCTAGCTTCCTCTATCAATAATGCCATAGCAACTAGGGCTTGGAGACATGCTGGCCACCCCCTGCTCACCGAATCTAACAATTTGGATAAATATCCCACCAGTGTGTGTGGGTTTTTTGGGGGTTTTTTTTGTTTGTTTTTGTTTTGTTTTGTTTGTTTGTTTGTTTGTTTTGTTTTTTTTTTTTTTCCATTCCCTTTTTAGTCTGTGGAGGTCTTAGGATTAAAATACCAGAAACCCGGTCAGGATCTGATTTCTTTTTTTTTCCTTTGCTTAACCAATGTCCCAAATATTTTACTTCTTGCTCTATAAATTGTAATTTCAAGCAGGACACTTTTAATCCCTTTTTCTCTAAAAAATTTAACAATCTAATGGTGGCTTTTCGGGTCTCCTCTTCAGTTTCTCCTGCTACCAGTAAATCATTCACATATTGTAATAATTTTTCCCTCCTCGTGTACTGTAAAACCTTGTAAGATTTTCTTTAAGGTCTGTCCAAACAAATTTGGTGACTCCGTAAACCCTTGTGGTAGCACAGTCCACCTTAATTGTTGTTTTTCGTCCTGTTTCGGGGTCTTCCCATTCAAAGGTAAAATAATCTCTGAACCCCTTATCCAAAAGACAGGCCCAAAAGGCATCTTTCAAATCTATTACACTATACCAAATATGTTTAGGAGACAGGTGACTCAATAAAGTATAAGGATTTGCCACGACAGGGAATTTGGTGATTGTTCGCCGATTCACGGCTCTCAAATCCTGTACCATCCTATATGTACCATCTGATTTCTTTACAGGGAGTATCGGGGTATTGTGGGGTGACATACATGGTTCCAAAGTCCCATTTTTTAGTAATTTATCCACAATAGGTTTTAGACCTCTCCGGCCTTCTATAGATATAGGATATTGTTTAATTCTAATTGGCTTATGAGGGTCTGTTATTTGTACCTTGATGGGTTCCATATCTAATCTCCCAACATCTCCTTCCTTATACCATACTTGGGGGTCAATTTTTTCCTCATCAAGTTGGGTTAAGGTACATAAGTTAATATATAACCGATCTCCTTGGTTCTGAATAGTTAGGTTTAGTTTTAAAATCAAGTCCCTCCCTAATAGGTTATATTCTGCTTCTGGTAATAAAAGTAAATCATTTAAACAAATTTTTGTCTCTGTCTCAATCTCTACTTCTTCTAAGATGGGGACTTTGAAGGGTTCTCCTTTTGCACCTGTTACTGACATCTGGGCTTTTCCTTTTCCTACCCCTTTTGGGAGTTTCTGAATCGTTGACCTTTCAGCTCCAGTATCTACTAAAAATAAAAATTCTTCTTTTTGGGGACCTACTAATAGTTTTATCAAGGGCTCTGTTGATGTTGAGGTCCCCAGAAGATACAGCCCCTAACACCCCTAATCCTCTTTGAACATTTTCTCATCCCATTCCCGTTTACGGCAGGTTTTCTGAACACGTCCCTTTTTGTTACAATAGTAACAGATGGGAATTGTGGGTCTGTCTTGATGAGATTGTCCCTGGGGTGGCTGTTCTGGTCTCTTATCTTTTTTTCTCTCCCAGCTGAGTCTTACTCCTCTGACTTTCCCTCACTGCTGCTACAAAAATTCTTGCCTCTGCTTCTTGTTTTTCTTCGTCCCTCCTGACATAAACCTTTTGAGCTTCTCTTAGTAATTCTTCCAACCCTCTCTCTTGCCAATCCTCTATCTCCACCCAGAGGTACTTCCCGTAAAGGATACAAAGACGCTCTGGGTGCTCAGTTTGGGATCCTCCCCTTAGAGTTGAATTCGACCCCGGGGCCGTAGGGGAAGTCGTCAGATTTGGTGACGGTATTTGACGGGTAGCTGGATTATACGGGGGAGGTAAGTGATCTAGGGGGTCCCAATCCTTCTTTTCCTTTTCCATGTGTTGCTCCCCTACGGTCTTATTTTTCCCTACTCCTGTTTTAAGATGAAAAATGCCCACACAGGCCTTTATCCATAAACTAGCATACTCGCTCTCCTCTTGGCAAAACGGTTCCTTAGAATTTACATACAGGTTTAGCGCCTGACAAACCCAATCCTCAAATGACCCAAATACAGGCCAAAAAAACCGTGGGGTCTCAAGGGGTTCTTTGGCCATTTTACCATACAATATTTAACTAATTTCTCTTTTGTCTTCCCTTTTCCAGGGCCCTTATTATTCCAATGTTTTAACATTATTCCTAATGGAATCTCCGGAGGTATTTTTAGTAATTCGCTCCCTTTCTTCTGGTCCTGGGTTCTCGATTTCGTCTGACCCATCTAGGAATTTTTACTGTGGCAATTCCTACAGCCCTTGGTTACCAAGCAGAGTGTCTTGCAGGGGGTTTCAAACTTCTCACTCACCTATGGATCCTATAAAAATCGCTTCGGTCCTTCACCGGCCAAGTCCCTCGCGGGAGATTGGAACCGCGGTTAGAAGACCTCCACAATCGCTTCGGAACGAGGTTCCGTCTCAGTCACACTCTTACACACACAGGCAACCGAATCCCACCCAACCGAACGGTATACACCTTAAATACTTACAACCCCGTCGTCTTCGTTCGGATCTTCGCGCGCAGAATTACGGGCAAAATAAACTGCTGCAGCCGGCAAGGGAGCTCATAAAAAATCAAATTCTTTGCTTGCCCCTATTTGGGTTCAGGATGGTGTTAGTCCCGACCCGATCAGGAGCCACCAAATGGTGGGGCGCCCCTCCTAGATCAAGTCAGTATTCAGGAACCAAGACCATCCCGGACGAGTCCCCAGTTGTGATAAATGATTTAGTCCCAAACAGGATTCCAATTTAAGTTTGCAATTTATTAAACAAATAGAGGCAAGCAAACAGCGCTGGGTGCGTCGGGAGTCTCCGCTCCACCAAGACGCACACCTTCACTTCTTACAATTCCTTCCTTTATACTTCTCTAGGCTTTGTTTCTTGCCTTTCTCCGCCTTTTTCTTGGAAGATGACTCTTTCTTTAAGTACGTCACCACTTCCCCGGTCTGCGCATGCTTCATCTTTTTCTAGGTGGTCATCCGGTGGTCGTTGGGAGGAAGATGCTCCTCTTCGTCAGTGCACTCTACATGACCTCACCTGTGCAGGTGCTCCGTTATTCTACTTATATTATGCTACCTTATTGGCTATACATTTTCTTGACATTTCTGCGGTTATTTACAACACTGGTTTGCACTAGTATATCAGGAACTAACTTACATATCAGGAGGCTACATAAGTTACACATATCAAGGGAGTTACCCAAACTATACTTATCAGGAAGTTACATAAAGACTACCACTCCCCTGTTTATGGTCATGCCCTACATATATTCCTTTATTTCAATATCAATGACATTTGCTTCAAGCTTATATTCACTAGATTTTCTTTACACGAATCGCTCATTCCTCACAGTTTCAGGGACAATGGAGCTTTTCTTAGTAGCGGGAAGAGCAAGAAACCTCCACAAATTACAGCTGGGAAGGTTCTGTCTGGATGTGAGAAAAAATAATCCTCACTGAGAGGGTAGTCTTGTGCTGCAAGAGATCACCCAGAGGGAGTCTGGATTATCCCATGGCTTTGTGTTTCAAGGAGCAGCTGGTGAGGGTGGAGAGCCATCAGTGAAGGCATAGAAATGCCAGGGTGAGAGCTAGGTGGGAAAGCAAGATGGCTGTCAGCAAGCTGAAGGGAAAGAGGTGAGGCATGGGACAGTGTAGGGCAGCCTGCATAGAGATGGCCAAGGGTTCTAGCAAGACCGAGAGGTCCAAAAGGACTGAGGTCTTTGTCGTCTTGACTATAGCAGCTGTCTCTACCACCAGGGCCAGTGAGACAAAACTTTATTCTTCTCTTCTCAGAAACTGCCTTCCCAGGACCTGGGCTCAGGGTTTGGCCTTGCCTGCTTCATAAAACGAACCAAGGGTTTTCTCAGCATTACAGCCACCTGTGCAGTGCCCTTGCCTACCTGCAGTCACCGTCTCCAAGTATCTGCTCTAATGAGTCAATGAGGAGCCTTTGGCAGTAATGGGTCTCATTAAGTCCCATTAATGCTTCAAGGTATTTTGGGGTTTGCTTCTGGCTTTGACTTCTTGAGAGGTTTGTTCAGTCTTCTCCCAGTATCTGAGGTTCACGGACTGAGCCCCAAATACACCATGGGGCTCCTTAAAACACAGAAAGCCCTAACAAGTCATGCCTCTTCCTGTAACGTTCTCCACGTCTGCAAGACTCGTATAGCTAATCTGAGTTGTTTCATAGCGTGGTTAAGAAGGAAGATTTCAAAGTGCACCTAATAAAGTTATTTTTAATTTTAAAGGCGGTATTTTGTTAATTTCAGTTTAAAGAAGTGATAGAAGCATTATCCAACTGATATGGATCCTGAGTGTCAGGAGCGTCTCCTGAGGAGGTCTGGACAGGTAGGAAAAGCAGTCCCTTGAGATCTGACACTGGGTGGACAACCTTGCTCCTCACCTCCCCAGACTCCCCACCTGTCGTTGGCCACCTGGGATTTACATCACTTTCCCTTCATCAGACTTCTCTGAACTCTGGGAGCTGAATGTTAGAGCTCCATTGCACCATCTCCCACCCACTTCCCTTAGAGGACTGGCTGCACACAGGCACAGAAGGATGTTTCCCATTTGCAAGCAAAGCAAAGTAAAGCACGATCAAGTGTCTTAAGCAATAAAACACTCCTCAACCATATACTAAGTACAAGCTGCCTCTAATGAGGTCGCCTTTCTACAAGGGATGATCTTACGAGAAATGTTTTAGATAGATAGATAGATAAAGGTAGATACAATTAAAAGGGTTGGCTAAAGATACCGTTATACTACTGAAAGACAGGCAGGCTTTTAGTCCCTGAAGCTCAAAGCAGCAGTGTGGGTGGGAAGTATCTGAATGAACAAAGAGTAAGGGAAGGAGAATAATGGAAAGGGCCTTTGTCTAGACAGTCTGCTGAAAACATTACTTCAGAAATGGTCATTGTATCAGCACAGGTGAAAATATATGAAAGATTAGAATTATTAACTACAAAAGACATTAACCACTTGATCCAGTGTGGCCTGGCAGCAAAGGCAGCCAGCAGTGTCCTGAAGTGTATAAAGAGGAGCCTCGCCAAAAGAGTGAGGGAAGTGGTTGTCTCCCCATGCTCATTGCTTGTTAGACCACCTGTAACCAATTATATCCAGTTTTAGGGCCCCAGTTCAGGTGTACTGATCTGGCTGGGATGGGGTTACCTTCCTTCATAGCAGCCTGTGTGGTGCTATGTTTTGCATTTGTGCCTTAAACAGTGTTGATAACACACCAGTGTTCTGGCTATTGCTGAGCAGTGTTTGCACTGTGTCAAGGCCTTCTCTGCTCCCTCCCAGTGAGTGGGCTGCAGATGGGCAAGAACAGCTGACCCCAACTGACCAAAGGGATACTCTCTAACGTACGACGTTGTGCTGAGCAATAAAAGCTGGGACAGAGGAAGAAGGAACTAGAATTTTTTTGTTACAGGAATCACTTCCTAGTTCACATGCAATCCATTGCATAGCATTAGTAAAAGGCCTTAGACCTTCATAAGCGGTGAACTTCCACCTAGCTACTGATGAAGTTCTACTGAACTCTTACTTAGTCGCGTGAGGGAAGGCCCTGAAACTGGTGTAAATTAGAAAGATAAGATAGCCACATCCATCAGCAGAGGTTGCCTCATCGAGAAAAGAAAAAGAACGGCCCGCTTGGAGACAGTGAAAGGATCCAATGAGGAAAAAGGAGACCCCAGACCCAAATACTCCAACTGGACTAAACCGTCTCACAAGGGGAGGGGAGCTTAGACTGTAAGGGTATAATTGTCCAGAGAGTCTCTGGTTCGGGGTCCGTCTCCAGAGGCACTCAGCTCAAGCTGTTCTTCACCACTGTACCGCTTAATAAATTCAACTGGTATACGTCATGTCAGAGATTCTGCTTCAGGAAACCTAGGG
The DNA here is from genome assembly GCF_964289735.1 of Phaethon aethereus. NCBI lineage: Eukaryota > Metazoa > Chordata > Aves > Phaethontiformes > Phaethontidae > Phaethon > Phaethon aethereus. Next base: position 74,146 of record NW_028114285.1, on the reverse strand, counting down.
TTGAGCCTGAGGGAAGAGAAAGCACCCAAGAGAGACTCTGTGTGTGTGTGTGTGTGTGTGTAGAGTCGAAAGGCGCACACGTCGGCTCACTGGAGTCTCCTGCTGCAAAGGGACTCCAGACCCAGCAGTTAAAGTCTCGGGTGGTGTGTGTGCAACTCCTTGATTGGTGTGTGAATGCTCAGGCAGCGGCTTCTCCATTAACGTTTTTTCATTCAAAGAGTCTTCTATGTGGAGACTGGCTGGGCATCATTTTTGCTTGTGGGAGGTGGTGAGTGGTTGCCTTTGCGTTGCTTGTTATTATTATTGCTTGTTGATTTTTTAAAAATCTCTTTCTTTCACCTGCTAAGCTGTCTTTATCTTGACCCACAACTTTCCGTGCTTTATTTCTTCCTGTTCTCTCTCCTGTCCCAGTGGGGAAGGGGAGGAAAGAGTGAGCGGCTGCGTGGCTGCCGGGCTATTGGCCAGAGTCAATCCACCACATCAAGGAAGACGTTGACAACTGGGAGTGACTTCAGTGGGAGGCTGCCAAGATGCGCAGGGGCTGCAGCACTTGCCTGGGGAGCAGAAACTGAGGGAAAGGGCTGCCTTCGGCCTGGGAAAGGGAAGGTCTGGGGAACCTCATAGCAGCCAGCCAGTCCCTGCAGGGAGGTTTTCAGGAAGATGGAGCCAGTCTTGTCACCGTGGTGCTTGGCAGGACGATAATAGACGATAGTCAAATGTTGAAATAAGGAATGTTGAGGCTGGAGATAGGGACAATCTTTTTCTCCATAAGGGCATCCAAACATTGAAGCAGGTTTCCCAGAGATGTTTTCCTGTCTTTGTCCTTGGACATTTTCCAGCCCCCATGTGGCAAAGCCTTGAGCAAAGTGGTCTGACTCCGTAGCCGATTCTGCTGTGAGCATGAGGTTGGACTGGAGACCTACTGAGGTCCCATTCAGGAGAGTGGAAAACTAAATGATGCTGTGGTTCCTTCCTCTCTAGGTGTGCCCTTGATGACAGTAGGGAAAGCTGTCAGGTTCCCCGTGACCATGGAAGTAAGTCAGATGCTGGCATAGTCAGATCAGCTGAAGTTGTCTTCTCCTCCTCCAGGCAGTGTTGCTCAGATGCAGGACTGCTTCACAGGTATCCCCAAACAGCCCTGGTTATTTCCTTTGCTTCACCATTCATTCCCTTTTCATTCTTTTCCCACCTCTCAAGTCCTGCTCTTTAACCATCCTTATCCCCACCCATGCAAAAAGCCAAGGACTTTTCACTGTTTATCCAGTGGCCCTGCATTTGCTCACTTTGAACCTTCCTTTGGTGTCTCTGCGGTGGTTACTGTGGTGCTTTCTACCTCGCATTGCAACTCAACTTAACGCTAGTACTCTTTTCTTCTCTGTAGTGTCCTGCAGCTACTTAAGTTCTGATCTTGTTAGAGGCACCACGACTCAGGATGGCCGTTGGCACGCATACTTTAAAAGCTGGACTGTTGGAGGTTCAGTCCAGAGGGACCTTGGCACACCTGGGATTTGGCCAGCAGAAACCTCAAGGTTTTGAAGGAAAAGCTCAGAAACAACTCCATGCAGCAGCATGGACAGGGACCTGACTGACTAAGGGAACTGTGACAATGCCATATGAGTCAGTGGTTCTCACATTTCGAAAGGAGAGTGGAGTGTCTGGAGGAGGTCTGCCAACTTGAAGTGAAGGGCCTAAAGGATGAGCTGTGGGGAGAGTCTGAGGGAGCTGGGTGTCTGTAGCCTGCTGAAGTGGAGGCACGGGTTTACCTAGCAAGAGCCTGCACCTGCCTGGAGGGATAACGGAGCCAACCTGTTTTCTGCAGTCACCATTGATACGACAGAAGGAACAGCCACAAGCTGCCTCTTGGGAGCTTTAGGCTGAACCTCAGGAAAAATAAAATGGACTAGGAGGAGCGTTGCCATGATCTCCACCTTTGGAGCTCTTCAAGTTTCAGCGCCGCAAAGTCACGGCCAGCCTGGAGGCTGGACTAGAGACCCCCTCGCAGCAGTCTCTTTCCCAACAGGCCTGTGCCTTGCCACATGTCATATGAGAAGAGACTAAGCTGGAGGAGAGGGTCTCTACATCACAGGACAATTCAGGGTGGAAGGAGGGTCAGGAGGTCTCTAGAGTTGCACTGGCTCCAAGCAGGGCCAGCTCTGAGGTCAGACCAGCTTGCTCGCTAAATGCCAGAATCCGGAGAAAGAGTTTACACATGAACCAGGCATCTGTGCCGCCGTTACAGAAATGGAGACAAGGCCTTTGACCAGCTCCCTGAACACAGCTATTGGTACGTCATGCCCCCTGAGAACATCCATCCTCCCGGGAACATCCATCTTCTTGTCCAAAGGAGTGGGATCCTTATGCAACTATCCTGCCATATCTCCAGACCATGGGGTGCTTTACACTGTAAACAGAACTGAAGGAAAGCCTCTGACTTGGGTACTGTCAACTGAATTGCTAAAAGAGGGCAAGATGGAGGGATCTCGGAGCTTCCAGGTTCTTCCTGAAGATAGAAGGCCTCAGATACAGGAACAGAAGATAACAGTTTTGAACTAGCCTAGGCTTTAGATCATTTCACATGTGATGGCTCTGCTCCATCCTTTCAGTCATTGGCACCCAGAAACCTCATCTGCTTTTCCTTCCTCTCCTCCCAAAAGCTGATCAAGTGATGGGAAGAAAGGAAGGAGAAAGGCCCTAGGCCTCTGTGACTCACCTGGGCTCTGGCACTTGGAGGGCCACAGTGTCATCCATTGTACACCCCATAAAGAATCAAGCTGGGAAGTGACTCTTCACGTACAAGTGAACAAGGTCGATGGACAGGCAAGGCTGTGTCTGGAGACCAGTACACCTAGAGCATCGATCAAGCTGGGGCTGAAACTCAGGCCTGGTCTTCAATGGTCACCTGGGCCCATGGACAGAGGTGTGGATGGACCCCCCAGGGTCCTGAAGGACTCTGGATGCTCTCAGGGCCCTGACACTGCCCCCATGGGATCCCACCTGCCAGTGCCCTCAATAGGCCAAGTTCTCATTCCCGCATGTGCAGGGTCTGTGCTCGGCTACTCTCCTTCCCCGCTTCTGTGCAGATCTGGGAGACCACAGTTTCATGGTGACTACAACCAAGGCTGAAACTGGTCTTCCCATCCCTGACCAACTTTTCCTCTTTTGGGAGTACAAGGTCCAGGTGAGCCTCAGACTGGGTGGCACAGTTAGAAGCTGACCCACACACAAGATCCCGCCTAACCTGTTGCATGTCCCATAGAGAACATCCACACATCTGACCTGCTCTGGTAGCAAGGAGGGCATCCTCCACTTCTCGCCTTCCCTGTTAGTCTCGCCTAAAGTTGTTGTATCTCCGTCAGTCACAAAAGCTGTGGGAGCTGTCCTTTTCCGTCTTGACTCTTGCTCCCCTAACGTCACAGCTTTGCGATGGCATGTTGTCCTCCTGCTGTCTGTGCTCCAGGCTGTGGGCTTTGGTGCACATTAGGCCTGTAGCACCTCAGATGTGGCACCAGGGCCAAGGGCAGATTTGTCACATGGACACCTGATACCAAAAGATTGGCCCTCTTTGTGTGGAAAGGCTTCACAGCCGATGTGTGCTGGAGTGGATGGCAGGAGGCAACATAATGATGAAGGAGGTTCTCACAACGAGAGCAAAAGCTGCAGTCCCCAAGACCAGACAGAAAACGGGCTTGGGCTGTGCAGCCCTGGCAGGAGAGGGGTTTGTTGTCCCAGGTGACTCTTGCAGCAATGAGTGGGGCCTGTGACAGAGGTGAAGCCGATCTCCAAGAAGGACAAGCTGCTGCTGAGAAAGTCCCCGGGGGAGGACAGCCTGTCATCCAGCCACACTGTGGACATCACGCTGGGGGCTGACTGGCTAGATAGCAGCTCTGCAGAGAAGTACCTTAGGGTCCTGGAGGGCAAGCAGCTGAGCATGAGCCAGCCAGGCAGCCTCGCAGCAAAGGCCAGCAGCCTCCTGGGCTGCATTAGGAAAAGCATTGCCGGCAGATGGAGGGAAGTTAACCTTCTCCTCCACTGAGCACCGGTGGGCCACATCTGGAGTGCTGTGTCCAGTGCTGGGCTCCCCAGTGCAAGAAAGTTGTTGACCTGCTAAAGCAAGGCTATCAAAGGGCCACAAAGCTGATTTAAGGGACCGCAGCATCTTCCATAGGACGGAAGGCTGAGAGGTCTGGGACTGTTAAGCCTGGAGAAAAAATTGCTCAGGAGTGTGGAGTAATAAGGCACGGACTGTGGCAGGGCTTCAGGCCAAAGACCTTTATTGTTAGCGTAGCGTGCTTTTTACACAAATACAGCCCATTCACGCACCTAAAAGTGCTACCCGGTTGGCTATTGCTTTAAGTCCACGCGACTCTCACAGAGGCAGGATTGGTCGCCTCTGTATGTCCACGCGCTCCTTTGCTTCTTCTTAGTTGTTTACCACAGCTCCTTCAAGGTTGAGCCCTGCAGGTGTCCGGCTGTTTACCAGCTTCTCAATGCCACAGCTCCTTCTCCTTAAGGTCGAGCCATGCAGGGTGATCCCAATATCACCCCCTTTTTGTTTATCTATAAACAAAACCTGATGGTTCATTCGCAACCCGAGGACTGTGAGGAAGATGGACCATCTGTACACTCTTCTATCGTCCTGCACCTCGAACTCAGCCCAGCAGTCGGTAGGTGCCAGCTTTACGTGGGCGTCCCCACGGAGGCAACGGTGGCCTTGCCGTACACCGGCCCACTGCCCTTTGGGAAATCCCGGTATTTATACATTTGCAGAGGAACGAGTTTCGACACACGTGGCCAGCGAGTGTCAGAACACGCCTTGGTTGCCACCTTTCAACACAGAGAGCCTATGGCATACGCGCCCGCTGGCCAGACGTGCTGCACGTGCCCCAGCCACCCTGTCTGTTGGTTCGTAGGCTTTGTTCACGCGGCGTATTACCATAATCCAGCAGTCACATATCAACCATGCTCAAGCCAATAGCAGAATGTTACAAGGCAAACAAAATTGTGAATTGTGCTTTATATTCCTCCGTTACTGCATGTCTTCCCCATCCTCCCCTAACCTTGATCAACTTTCTTATCTCTTGGGCTGTTTTCTCTCACCCAGCATAGTATCTGTTTCTTACCCAGCCATCCATTTTCTGATATTCTAACTGCAGTTTTCTCACAGGCCAAAATTCCATCCGTTAACCCCTCCGTATGTATACGATAATTGGCGATAATTTCCATTTCTGCCGACAAGCTAACTATTGCTTTTTCTAGCTGAGATAAACGTCTGAGTCCCAAACAGGATTCCAGTTGAAGTTTACAATGTATTACATTATATACATTAACCACTCTGCTAGACTTAGGCTTGCGGTCATACAAGGATACGTAGGACAGAAGGTTACACTTCATCACACGAATCAGATGAACATATTTCACATAGCTGTACTACTCCTCGTGATGGGAAAAGCGCCCGTACAAAGCTATGATAACCTTTATTATATCTCACCAAGGGATTTGTAGTTATAGAGTGCTTTGCCCTAAAAGCTTTCCATGTTCCTCTAATGATACCGCTAATTTCAGTCTGATTAATTATCTGTGTTATAAATGATTTAGTCCCAAACAGGATTCCAATTCAAATGTACAATTTATTAAACGAATAGAGGCAAGCAAACAGCGCTGGGTGCGCCGGGAGCCTCCGCTCCACAAAGACGCTCGCGGTACAGTTCCTGTTCCTGGTTTATATCCTGTCCGTTAATACATATTCATGAACAGGCGTGTCTTCTTCGGCGCATGCCCTCTTCTCCTTCTAGGATCTTCTCGAATCTTCCTCAGCGTGATCCTGTTCGCTAATACATGTTAATGAACAGGCGTGTCTTCTTCAGCGTATGCCCTCTTCTCCTGCTAGAGTCTTCTTGAATTTTCCTCGGCGTGCCCCCAGGATGACCCCAAACCGTATGCATGCACTTTCTTTACACAATACTATGCGGTCAGTGGTCAAACTGGTTTGAGCTGATATACCAGCCAAGTAGTTTAACTTTCTCCTGTAAAATACCCCTTTTTATGGTGCAGGAGAAATCCATAAAAGTCCAGAAGGTTACACTTCATCACACGAATCAGATGAACATATTTCACAATCCCCCATCTTTTTCTTTATAGTATTGATTCGTGTTTTCGTTTCCAATTGAGTACTGCAGATATCTGCATTCCTTGTATAACCGAGTAGATTAATCTAGTAACAATTCCCCACATATCCCCAATACAACTATCCCGATTTTAGTAAGCCAATCACCACCCATAAAATCTCCCCAAAATCCTCCTAGATTGATTCCATTCCAAGTTTATCTCTCAGGAGGCCATTCGTTATACACCTGGACTCCTAGTCGCTCTCCCTAATTTATGGGTAACAGGAAAAAACTAGGTTTTATTGTTGATTACACGTACGGGCTGTACAATTAGAAAAGGTCCTCAGTTTTCCCATTTTTCTGGGGTAAACCCCAGCTGGACTTGTTCCAATATTGACTACAGTTATTTGCCGTAGTCAGAGTCAAGGAACTCACCCCAAGTAGAACTAGAAGAGGTCCGGTCAGGGCCATAGTGGTCGGCGGTCACAGCCCAAAGGGGTTGCAGCCCTTGGCAGACCCTTTTTAAGCCGCAACACCAGTTCCCCTCTGGTCTTGCCCTCTTCCTTCCTTTAAGGGAGTGCTTTCTTAGTACCCAAATTAATTGAGCACTGCTTGTGAAGGCCAGAGCTTTGCTAGATCAGTGGTTTGTCCAGACCTGAGCACTTGCCCGAGCCTGGCGATCCTCTTTATTTGCAAGGCTTTATGGCTACAGAAAACTGCCAGTTAGCCTGCAGTTCTTACAAATAAACACCACCTTCTACACCAAGGACAAATTCTAGTTCCAGCTCCTTTTTCCTGTTCTTCTTTTGCCAACAACTCCTTCCGATTATACTCGTTTGGAGTACCCATTGTTGTTTCCTATTACCCTTTCCCATTGTTTTCCAAACTTGGGGATTACTTACATGGCTCTCCATAGCTTCCCATGGCCATCGTTCACCTCGATTTATTCCACCACAAACGTAACAATTAGTTATATTCAATGACTTAGCAATGTTTTCAGCAAGATTTACAAGTAGATTTTTAGCAACTGTGGGAATTTCATGTTTCACTCCTGTTTCTATTACAGGAGTAGCCGCAATAAAATTCCCACAGCAATTTAGTCAGATGTGACCTTCCACTCCTTCCCTGGACCTTTCACTCGTGACACATGTGTCCATCCTTTTTCAGCAGTTCTCACAGCTGTTTCTGTAGTGAATAAAACAAGGAAAGGTCCTTCCCAGAGGGGAGATAGGTTTCCTTCTTTCCATGTTTTTATCAGAATTTTATCTCCTGGTTCTAACTGATGAATTGCAAATCCTAAAGGTGGTGTTTGGGCCACCATCCCAATCTCTCTTCATTCTTTTAATCTTTTTCCAATGGTAATTATATCTTGTTGGATACTATGATCCTCAATTACATTGTTCCCCAGAGGCATTCCTTGAAAATAAGGCATGCCATAGAACATTTCATATGGCGATATTCCAGTCTCACTGTATGTTTTCGTTAAGTGCCAATGGTAAACATTTCGTCCAGGGCATTTGCGTCTCAATCATTAATTTAGCCAATTGTTGTTTTATTGTTTGATTCATTCTTTCTACCTTCCCCGAGCTTTGTGGGTGCCACGGAGTGTGGTATTCCCACTGTATACCTAATGATTGACATAATAGTTTTATTATTTTAGAAGTAAAATGTGTGCCCTGGTCAGAATCAATGTACTGGATTATCCCATATCTAGGTATCAAATGTTCCAATAAAATTTTTGCCACCATCTGTGCCGTAGCTCGTGCTACAGGGTACGCTTCTACCCACTGTGTTAAATGATCTACTATTACCAATAAATATTTTATCCTCCCTACCTTAGGCAATTCAGTGAAATCGACTTGTACTTTCTCAAAAGGTCTGTAAGCTGTTTTTCTCCCTCCCGTGGCTGCTTGTCGAAACACTGTCTTATTTACCTTTTGACAAATTAAGCAACCTTGTGTAATTTGCTTTGCTATTTCAAAAATTCCAATACCACCAAATTGTTTAAGAAAATGATCACTTAACGCTTTTGTACCCCAATGTGTTTGCGCATGCAAACGTTCTAATATTCGCCTGGTGTAGGCTTTTGGCAGCATTTCTCGCCCATCGGGCAGTGCCCATTTTCCTTGTTCTAATTTAGCTCCTATTTTCTTCAATTTTGTTTGTCCTTCTGGGGTAAACTCCTTCTCTCTTTCCTCTCGTCCTTCTTTGCTGGTGTCCTCCTTTGTTTGTATGACATTAATTTTGGCAACTTTAGTCCTCAAGGCTGCTTCCTGGGCCTCTTTAGCTGCTAAGTTATTTCCTCTAATTCGGTAATCACCAAAAGTCCCTTTTGGTGTCCCCTCACATGTACCACTGCTATCTCCTTTGGTTCTCTTAACGCCTTCAAAATCTTTACTATTAATTCTTGATGTATTAAATTCCTCCCGTGAGTATTAATCCAACCTCTTTCTTCCCAAATTTTTCCAAAAGTGTGGACCACCCCATATGCGTATTTAGAATCTGTAAATACAGTCCCGCTTCTTCCTTTTAATAATTCCAGGGCCCTACATAGGGCATACAGCTCACAAGCCTGAGCTGACCATGATGGACTCAGAGGTCCTGATTCCACAATTTCTAAGTCCTTATTAATTATTGCATATCCCGATTTTCTCTTCCCTTCTACCACTCGGGAGGAGCCATCTATAAACAGCGCTTCTCCATTTTACAACTCAGCATCTCTTAGATCTGGTCTCACCTTAGTCTGAGTCTCAATTACCTCTAAACAGTTATGTTGTAATTCCTCTGATGGTTCTCCAAACAAAAATTGTGCTGGACTCTGAGCAGAAGTCATCCTCAGTTCTAAGTCAGGGGAGTCTATTAGTATTGCTTCATACTTTAGGGTCCGGCTGTCCGTTAACCATTTTTCCGCTTCTTGTTGTAAAACATTTCTGACATTGTGTGGGGTATACACTTTTAAAGGAGCACTAAAGGTAATCTTCCTAACTTCCTCTATTAATAATGCTGTAGCAACCAAAGCTTGGAGACAAGCAGGCCATGCTCTGCTTACTGGATCAAGTAACTTAGAACAATGCCCCATGGGTTTTTTGGATTCCTGCCCAGTCTTGAGTAAGAACTCCATATGCTGTCTGGCTTGATGTATTCACAAAGAGATAGAAAGGTTTTTCTAGATCTGGGAGGCTCAATACAGGTGCTTGTATTAATGCCCTTTTTACTTCCTCAAATCTCTGATCATCTTCAATAAACCACTTAAGTTGGTTATTAGTTAATTTTTCATATAAGAATTTTACTTTATCACTATAATTTTCAAGCCATGGTCTACAATATCCTACTAATCCCAGTATTTGCCTAATTTCCGTTTTAGTCTGTGGGGGTCTTAAGGATAGAATCCCAGATACCCTATCAGGATCTAACTTCTTCCTTCCCTTACTCAGCCAATGTCCTAAATATTTTACTTCTTGTTCTACAAACTGTAGCTTTGATCGGGACACCTTTAATCCCTTTTCCCCTGGAAAATTTAACAATTTAATGGTGGTTTTTCGGATCCCCTCTTCAGTTTCTCCTGCTACTAATGAATCGTCCACATATTGCAATAATTTTACCTCCTTAGGTATTGTGAAATCTTGTAGAATTGTTTCTAAAGTTTGTCCAAATAGATTTGGTGACTCCGTAAACCCTTGTGGTAACACAGTCCATCTTAATTGTTGTTTTTGTCCTGTTTCGGGGTCCTCCCACTCAAAGGCAAAATAATCTCTGGATGCCTCATCCAGAGGACAGGCCCAAAAAGCATCTTTCAAATCTATTACACTATACCAAGTATGTTTGGGAGATATATGACTCAATAAAGTATAAGGATTTGCCACCACAGGGAATTTAGTGATTTTTCGCTGATTTACAGCTCTTAAGTCCTGCACCATCCTGTATGACACGTCCGGTTTCTTTACGGGAAGAATGGGCGTGTTACGAGGTGACATACATGGTTCTAGGGTTCCTTTTTCCAAAAGTCTGTCAACTACAGGTTTTAATCCTTTTCGACCCTCCATAGGTATAGGGTATTGCTTGATTCTAATTGGGCGGTGCGGATCTATTATTTGAACCCTTATGGGGTCCATTTTTATCTTTCCAGTTTCCCCTTCCTTATACCACACTGAGGGGTTAATAGCTTCTTCATCCTCTTGTGTTAAAGTGTATAATTTAATCTGCAATTTGTCCCCTTGACTCTGAATGCTCAAGTTTAACTTCAAAATCAAATCCCTTCCTAATAAATTGTATTCCGCTTCAGGGAGCAAAAGTAAATCATTAAGACAAATTTTCTTTTCTGTTTCTACTTCTACATCTTTCAATATATTTACTTTAAAAGGCTCTCCTTTTGCTCCTGCTACTGACACGTAACTCTTCCCTTTTTCTATTCCTTTTGGAAGTTTTTGAATGGTTGACTTTTCGGCCCCTGCATCCACTAAAAATAAAACTTCCTCTTTATGGGGACCAATTAATAATTTTATCAAGGGCTCTGTTGATGTTGAAGTCCCCAGAAGATAGAGCCCCCGACACCCCTAATCTTCTTTGAACATCTTCTCATCTTGTTCCCGCTGACGGCAGTTCTTCTGAACATGTCCCCTCTTGTTACAGTAGTAACAGACGGGAATTGTAAATCTTCCTCGATAAGGCTGTCCCCGGGGTGTCTGCTCTATTCTTTTTTCCCTTTTCTCTCCAGGAGTCGTCTTATTTTTCTGACTTTCCCTTACTGCTGCTACAAAAATTTTTGCTTTTGCTTTTTGTTTTTCTTCGTCCCTCCTAACATAGACTTTCTGGGCTTCTCTAAGTAACTCCTCTAATCCTCTTTCTTGCCAATCCTCCAATTTTTCTAATTTCCTTCTTATATCCCCCCAGGATTTAGCTACAAATTGTGTTCTAAGGAGTGCGGTCCCAGCCACTGTATTCGGATCAATTCCAGAATACATTGGTAGGTTTTTCCTCAACCTCTCCAACCATTCTGTTGGAGATTCGTCTTTCCCTTGTTGTTCATTAAATGCTTTAGTAATGTTTTGCCCTCGGGGAACCGCTGCCCTTATTCCCTGTATGATTAACGTTCTCAAATCCCTCATATTTTGTCTTCCTTGGGGTTGTTGATGATCCCAGTGGGGATCCACATTTGGCCACTTCTGATCTCTCGGGGGTCCTGCCTGATTCTCTCTTTCCCAAATTCTCATTCCAGCTTGTCTAATCATTCCCCTTTCCTCAACAATGAATAGGATCCCTAAAATGGACTGTATTTCTTCCCAGGTATAAGTACTGGGGCCTAGGAATTGGTCCAATTTTTCAGCTACTCCGAGGGGATCATCTAATAGGGTCCCCATTTCTTTCTGGAAATTTCTCACGTCTGTGGGAATATAATTAAATACTTAAATACTTAAATACTTAAATACTTAAATACTTACGACTCCGTCGTCTTCGTTCGGATCTTCGCGCGCAGAATTACGGGCAAAATAAACTGCTGCAGCCGGCAAGGGAGCTCATAAAAAATCAAATTCTTTGCTTGCCCCTATTCAGGTTCAGGATGGCGTTAGTCCCGACCCGACCCGATCAGGAGCCACCAAAAGGTGGGGCGCCCCTCCTAGATCAAGTCAGAATTCAGGAACCAAGACCATCCCGGACGAGCCCCCAATTGTTATAAATGATTTCGTCCCAAACAGGATTCCAATTCAAATTTACAATTTATTAAGCAAATAGAGGCAAGCAAACAGCGCTGGGTGCGCCGGGAGTCTCCGCTCCACCAAGACGCACGCGGTACAGCTCCTGTTCCTGGTTTATATCCTGTCCGTTAATACATATTAATGAACAGGCATGTCTTCTTCAGCACATGCCCTCTTCTCCTGCTAGAGTCTTCTCGAATCTTCCTCGGCGTGCCCCCAGGATGACCCCAAACCTTATGCATGCACTTTCTTTACACAATACTATGCGGTCAGTGGTCAAACTGGTTTGAGCTGATATACGAGCCAAGTAGTTTAACCTTCTCCTGTAAAATACCCCTTTTTATGGTGCAGGAGAAATCCATAAAAGTCCAGAAGATTACACTTCATCACACGAATCAGATGAACATATTTCACACCTCTAAGTATGGATCTGCATGTGGCCCACAATCTAGTAATGTTTCTTGCATATGGACCACCCCTGATCATAAAAGACGTTTTAAACAATGGGTGAAGAGACCCCATTATACCATGTCATTGGAACCAGACAGGCTATGGAATTGTATAAACAAGATAAATTGTTACAATATGGATGATTATCTATGGATACCGTTTGCCTCAGACCTCCATCACGCCTTAAGAAGTATATGCCTGTGCCACAATTACAGTGCTCCAATCCCTAGCTTACAGACAGCATGTCAGATAGAATCCTCTAAACACATGGCTAGTAAATGTAGGATTCCTTCCCAACATTATAAAAAACGGACGCAAGACTCATGAGCCAGTAGTAAAGAGCACAAGTACCACTCTAATGTATCCTGCACTGCTTGAGACCGTATGGGTATGTTCTAATGAAGAGATATCAGATTACAGTCAACCCTATTGGGATGGGTTAGAATGCACTTTAGGAATTCCACAAGTTTATCTCCCATAATAGCTTTTAATCATACTCAGGAGTCATTCACTGTAGTCATTAATGAAACCAAGAGGGTACAGAACAAAGAGAAATGTATTGCCCTCCGTGTCACGGCCAAGCTATTATACAGCAGGGATGAGAGTAAGCTTAGCAATGGGATTGTTTTGGACTTCTTCGGCTGTGATAATTGAAAATTGATTATATCTAGAAAATCTACCATGGCAAGGAGAGACTCTAGCTAATTGTATGCAGCCAGCCAGCAAGGCTAAGCAACACCCAGCTTGTACCCACGAGCAGCCTCACAGATGACTTTAGAAAATCAATTAGCATTGAATATGGTACTACTAAAGGAGAACAGCGTTTGTGGATGGCTGAATAACACCTATCCTGGCAAAACCTGCTGTCAATTCCAAATGTGTCCGCTACTCTGCATCAAGCTAGAGATGAAATGCAAAAAACTGTGGACCAAACCCATGAGCTCAATGAGAAGATGAAACCAAGCAACTGGCAATGAACGAGGTGGATTTAAAATATTTTCAGTTGGCTCAGATTAAAAGTTAGTGGATGGGATCATAGTCTAACCCAGTATGTATTAATGTTTATCATAATTGTTATTGTTATTGTCCGTATTTGATTGTCACGTGTGAAATCTATGATAACTAGAGCTGTAACCATGCGTGTTAAGAGGATCCACATCTATGATCCTGAATACATCCCTTTAATACCATCCCCTATTATAAATTGCGACAAGCGAGGGAAGGCAAGCAGTCGACTCAATATGAGTGATAAGGCAAGCTTCAACTTTATTGCAAAACCTTACACATATTTATACACTAAGTTCTACCTTATGCATACTTGTCTTACAATCATTGGCTTAGCCCTAAAGATTGCATTATCATACTCCTCCTACTTGCGGTTACTGCTACGTGGTCCGGGTTCCATCCTGTTTTTCTTATACAGTGCTGCTTCTTAGCTGTTTACCACAGCTCCTTCTCCTCAAGGCCGAGCCCTGCAGATGTCCAGCTGTTTACCAGCTTCCCAATGCCACAGCTCCCTCTTCTCAAGGCCGAGCCGTGCAGATATCTAGCTGTTTACCAGCTTCTCAATGCTGCAGCTCCTTCTCCTTAAGGTCGAGCCGTGCAGAGTGATCAAAACATCTCCCCCTTTTTGTTTTTGTATAAACAAAACCTGATGGATCATTCGCAACCCGAGGACTGTGAGAAAGATGGACCCTCTGTACATTCTTGTATCGTCCTGTGCCACGAACTCAGCCCAGCAGTCGGTAGGTGCCAGCTTTACGTGGGCGTCCCCACGGAGGCAACGGTGGCCTTGCCGTACACCGGCCCACTGCCCTTCAGGAAATCCCGGTATTACACATTTGTAGAGGAACGAGTTTCGACACACGTGGCCAGCGAGTGTCGGAACTCACCTCAGTTGTCACCTTTTAACACAGGGAGCCTATGGCGTATGCGCCCGCTGGCCAGACGTGCTGCACGCGCCACAGCCCTCCCGTCTATTGGTTCGTAGGCTTTGTTCACACGGCATTTTTTCATAAATCGGCAGTCACATATCAACTTATGCTTAAGTCAATAGCAGAATATTACAAAGCAAAACAAATCTAGCTGTACTACTTCTAGTGATATAAACTACTCCTAGTGATAGAAAAAAGGTACTTGTATAAGGGTATGAAGACCAATATTATATCTTACCAAAGCATTTGTAGTTAGAGAACACTTTGCCTCAAAAGCTTTCCACGTTCATCTCATGATACCGCAAATTTCAGTGTGATTTACCCCTACTTTTTCTTTTGACTGAGGTGGCATCCAGATTGCGATGACACCTGATAGTGTCATGATGTGTCCAACGATGACGATGGCGACTGCCGCACCCATGGCCTCACCCACTTCGAGGCACCTGCAAAGTGGGTAAAACCATGGGTAAAACCATGGGTAAAACAGCCACCACCGTCAACCTCGTCCCCTGGTTAGCAGTTGAAAAGGTCCTTTCTCCTTCCTCAAATAATTTAGCACATATAAGGCTTTATTCAAACGTTCTTAGGGTAATGTGGTAGCCTCTCCCCCTTTTTGTTTTGAGCGTGATTATCTAACAAAGCTCATTCATTGGGTGTGTAAGATACTTGTTGGAGTTATTCGCTAGCCAAGCATTCTTTACTACCTTTTGAACCATTCCTTGTAGACAATGCAATAAACATGGTACAATAAGCATTAGTATTAAGATAACAAGTACTATAACAACTGCCCCTTTTATTAAGTCTTGTAACCATCCACTTAGGCCCAAACTTGACAGCTATGATTCGAGGTTTAGTGAACTTGTCTGTAACCTGTCTGTTAAGTCCTTCAGTTTTTGTAATTGTTGAGTGACCGACTGTGATGTATCTGTTAAATTCATACAACACATGCCATCAAACTCCTCACACCCGTGCCCTTGGGCCAAAAGTAGGAAGTCGATAGCTGCCCTATTTTGCAATGTCGCATGCCTTATTGAGTCAGTTTCCATTAACAAAGCACTGAGTGTTGCAGAAGTAGCATTGGTTTGTTTCGCTAGCCAACATCCCAATTTATTTAAAGTGGTTAAGCCTTGGGCAGCAGCGACCCCAGGGGCAAGGAAAGAGGTTAGTATGGTTTTGTCCGCAGTCCAAAAATCCAGTTGGTCATTGCACTCTTCCTGATATTTTCAAATCTGTCATCTTATTCTATGCCGTGGGGTAAGGTTCAATATCATAGAAGTGTTGGGAGTTAACAATGTTAGGTGCCCCAATGTGTAAGGACCACCTCTCAAACGGGAGGGAACACCGTGCCATGCACGATCACCACAAATCAAGAATATTCCTTTAGGGAGTCTCATTGGGACAATAGTAGAGCGCGAGATGTTGCTCGTTGTATAATTACACCAATTGGTAGCATTCTGAAAAATGGCTAACGTGGGGTTTACATCCTGTGACCTGGTATCGTCCTGTCCTGTATAATTAAAATATAAACAGGTAGGGGCTGTCATGCATCCTAAAATACCCAACTCCTGCGGTTCCAACAACTCCTGTGGTCCGTGTGTCATCCATCCGTCCCACTTATCCATAGCTGCAGAGGTGTTTGTTATTTTTTAAAAACAAGGTTAGGTCAGGGGTGGTCTTCTTTACCACCATTGTCGAATCATAGTCCCCTAAGGGCAGACCAACTAAGCATGTTGTAAACAGATTCTCAGCAGTGGATATAGATAAGCAAAGGTGGCCTTGGCCCGTTTGATTAGCTAGTGTAACCCAGATATTTTTTCTTGGTTGAACGGAAAACCACGCCTGAACCTGGCATATCAAACACGTGACTATCAGACTCACGAACAACGGGATTTGCGTCCTGCGTCGGTAAAGACTGTCATCCCATTCACTGGGGTCTCCGATCACATAGGCATTTCTTCAAACTGCTGATTAGCCAACAGTGACAATAATCTATCGGACGGATAGCTATTTGTAACCTGTTCTAAAAAATCAGAGATTGCGATCTGAAACTCCAGAGAACTGGCTAACAACCAATCTAAGTACTTTTGAGATACAGGAACATAAATTATTACAGGTTCTAATCCAGATATTTCTACAATTCTTTGTCTTCCCTTAATAATGAGTTGTGCAAATAATTCATATCTGGTGACCACTATTTTTCTGGGTTGATAGGAGAGAAAAACCCATTCTAATACTTTCAAACTGTTTGCTGTATTTCCTAACTGTACGGTCAATCCTAGTGGATATTGCCGTTCCCCTCCTGAATTAACTATCATAAGCGAGATACTCTCAGTAGGTGAACATCTGTGAGCATAGGTTGTTGCTATCTTCTCAGTAATTTTCTGCAAAGCCTGGTGTTGATCCTCGTCCAGTTGACGTCGCTCTGGAGCCTCCACCGAAGACTCCAGGAGCGGCATCAATGGCCTCAGATCATCATTAGTAATTCCGCAAATATTGCGAACCCACTGTATATCCCCCATTAATTTTTGGACATCAGAAAGATTTTCTATTTTCGCCTTAATCTTTATTTTTTGTGGGTGGACCACTGCCCTGGTAATAATCCAGCTCAAATATTGCCATGGTTCCTTCTTTTGAATTTTTTTCGGTGCTATTTTTAAACCCCGTTTTCCTAAATAGTGCTCTAAGTGCTGTAAAATGTGGTCTGCATTCAATTGTGTCCCTGCTATTAATATATCAACTATATAATGATACGTTATTAAATCTGGATACTTTTTCCACACCGGTTCTAGAGCCCATGCCACAAATGTCTGACACATCGTAGGTGAATTTTGCATTCCTTGTGGTAACACTACCCAATGATACTTTTTGCTAGCTCTCCTTTATTTACCGACGGTACCATAAAGGCAAACTTCTCTGCATCCTCAGCTGCTAAGGGAATGGTAAAAAAGCAATTGAAATATACTCTTCGATTCCCTGCAAAAGAAATGATACATTTGTGACAATAATTACGACGACATAGAACAAACCCACAACACCGTTTTACAAATATGGCATATTGAAGTTCCTGCTCTTGAACGTCCGGGGAGAGCCGCTGAGACAGTCAACGAGCCGTCATTCCGCATACAAAAGAGTGAAAGCATCAGCTGGCGGTACGTCGGAGTTGACTGCGTCCGTGGGACGTGTGACAAGGTCTTCAGGTCTTACTGCCGGCCGTACCGACCTGGTCGGTACCCACTTCGCTCCGTCCCCTCCCTCTCTGCCAAAGTCTCTTGTCTCATGCCTCGCCAATGTTGGGCAGGGTCGGATCTTGACTTGGGGGAAGGATCATCCCAGGCAGCCCCCTCCTGTTGCGGCACGCACGGGTCAGGAGGCGGGGGCCAAGGAGGACTCGCCACCTCCGTTGGTTGCGTTAGCGGGGGCGGGGGGCGGGCGGGGTGGGGGGGGAGGCGGGCGGGGGTTGCTCGTTCTCACCATTCCCAGCTCGGCCTCCCTTCTCTCCCGGGGCTGTGGCAGCGGCAGCTGCTGCCGCCGTCCGCTCTGATTTTATCCCCTTTATAGAGTCTCTGACTAATCGCCAGGTTGTTAACACTTTCGCGGCCGTATGATCCTCTTTAGAGGCTGCCTCAAACACCAATTTCCCTGCTTTCTCCCAGGTAGGTAACTCAAAAGCTGTTGCAGAGTCTGCTGCTAGCCCCTGGCTCTTCAAAACAGTCTCGAATAGCAATCGCCACGTTGTTGCTAGCTCCGCTGCTTGCCCATCTCCTTTCGAGACTCACCCCATTGATCTTTCACATGGGCACACAGGGGAACACTGAGTACATTGTTCTGGGCAACGTTGTCCCGTCTTGCCCTCACATACATCATCGTAGATCTGTTTCTCTGACTTATTTATGCAGCCGGTTTACTCGGTGCATCTGGCACCTCAGGAGGTGCAGTCAGAGTCGCTGAAGGTCCTGGACCCTCTGACTCAGTTAAAAAGGGATTGGTTGAAGACGGTTTAACAGCCTCCTCCATATCAGCTGCAGCTTTTCTCTCTGCCTTTAAGGCTTTTAATGTGGTTAACATCAACTTCCATGCCGTCACTAACTCTGCGGTGGTTTTATCTCCATTCCCAATATGTTCCTATAACATTTTTCCTATCTCCTCCCACGTCTCTGCCTTAAACGCCACGGACGCATCGGGGGGGTACCCTTTTTGGCACCAAATTAGAAGCCTTCTAAGTGTATATTCATCATATTTCAGTCCTCTCTTAGAGAGCATATGTGGCAGGAGTCTGACCATCGCCCCTTCTTCATGTGATGCGTTCTGCCTTTAGTTCTTTTAATGTCTCTAGGATCAACCTCCAGAGCGTCATAAATTTTATACTGTCTTTGTTGCCTGTGCTATTCACTTTTCAGTTTTATATCTTTTCATGCAATTAATAACATCTCTCCAAGATTTCATTAATTTTTTTTGCTGATTTATCATCATCGATTACTAGATCCCACAATCAATCTCCATAAGAACGCCACTCGTCTACTTCAAACATACTTTCAGGGTCTTTAAAAGACCCTTTCGCTTTCCCTAACGTAATTAACCCAGCCAGATCTTTTAATTGGCTTACTCCCCGCTTTTCTAAAAAGCATTTTAAGATTTCGAACGCTACCTCTATTTCCATTGCGCGCTATGTTGACCTTCTTAATTATCCGGTCAATTATTTTTGCAGCCTTTTCCCATGGGTAGCCTTCTTTCGGACGGCGAACCCCTTCTTAATTATCCTGGGTTCAAGCACGGATCAGGCGCGCCGCGGCAGCGTCCGCCGATCTTCTGCTCCCTGGTCGCTGCTACCAGTGCTTCTCCGATCTCGCTGTCCGGTGAAAAACAAGGATGGGGTCCCTGTTCGGGCGCCACTTGCGACGAGTGAGGGAAGGCAAGCAGTCGACTCAATATGAGTGATAAGGCAAGCTTCAACTTTATTGCAAAACCTTACACATATTTATACACTAAGTTCTACCTTATGCATACTTGTCTTACAATCATTGGCTTAGCCCTAAAGATTGCATTATCATACTCCTCCTACTTGCGGTTACTGCTACGTGGTCCGGGTTCCATCCTGTTTTTCTTATACAGTGCTGCTTCTTAGCTGTTTACCACAGCTCCTTCTCCTCAAGGCCGAGCCCTGCAGATGTCCAGCTGTTTACCAGCTTCCCAATGCCACAGCTCCCTCTTCTCAAGGCCGAGCCGTGCAGATATCTAGCTGTTTACCAGCTTCTCAATGCTGCAGCTCCTTCTCCTTAAGGTCGAGCCGTGCAGAGTGATCCCAACAATAAATTACCAACCAACAAGAGAGGATGAAAACACAGGAAGGAGAGATGAATGCCTCGACCCACCTAAATACAAATTACACAATGTTCCTCTTAGTGAGTTGTGACTAAGGTCACAGGGTGGATAATGTGGGAAACCACTGTGGGTCTGTAGGGAGTAGCAGGGTTTGACTGGAGCAACACGCTCCTCTTCAAAAGCAACCCTGATGGGTTGCAGTCAGACAGTCTCATAACTGACTATTGTTGAGTGATGTCTGGGATGAGGCGAAAGCCTTGCAGCCTGATGTTCTACGGCAAGGCCACAAAGACCTCCATCAAACGTGAGTAAGCTGACCATTATTAATAACTGAAATTCTTATTAACTATTCATTCCTATTGATCGATGCTATTTGAGTTATATAGTATCTATCGGTCTACAACAAATAAATGAATAAAAAATTAATGAACTGATTAAGTTTTTATTAATCAAATTAGTCTAAATCAATCATTAATAATTACTTATTAATAACAGTCGTTACCTATTAAGATCGATTATTTTATTTATTAGTATTTTGTGGTACTGCATTAACACTACTGTCCTCCAGTTACTTATCATGTATTTTTTTTTCTTTATCATCACTCTGATTTACTGTTGTAATTATCTACTATCAATTCATCATTATTAAGTATCATTAATTACACGTGCTACACGACGGCTCTGTTCCTCACCTAGAACTTGTTATCAGTAAAGTAGTTCCTTATTAACGTGATCTTAATCCACTGGATGTTAATTCCAGTAAATATTAATCTGTATTGCTCTATCGCTAATCATTACTTCGTATATTAATTACCGGTTAATGAATTATTTATTACATTCATTAACCATAGGTCGGTGTATGTTAATCCATCAAGAATTAGCAGAGAGTGCCAGATCAGCATTTGTCCTAAACCTGCTCTCCCCACTCCCTCCTCCCAAACCGCCCGCCTGCCCTCACCCCGGAGAGTTCTGTGTCAAGACACCCACACGCACCCTGCACACCCCCCGTTTCTTTTTGATTGTCATTTTTTTAGCTATTTATTTATCTAGCCTCCCTCCCCCTTACCTTTTCTTACTCTTCTCTCTCACCACCGGGGACCGGGGACCGGGGACCAGGCAGAGGCGGCGGTGCCCAGCCCCAGCCGCCCGCCCTCCCCACCCCACCGCAGCGAGCCCCATTGCTACAAGGCCGCCAGAAGTTAATCTGCTTATGTGTAAACGTGGTGGCAGCTGAGGTATGTTTAAGAATACTGGTAAGTGTTGCTAGAAACCTACAAATATTTTCCGGGTGTTAACCGCGGGGTGCCAGCTTTGTGGGCCTACCACCCAGCACCCAGCTCTGCGCAGGTCTGGAATAAACCGGTATCTCGTCTCGGTGTGTGAGACTGGCCTATCGCACGCCGGGAAACGAAACCGCCTTTTCGGACACCACCATCAGCAAAGCAGCGACCCCGCTTTGCCTGAGGCTGCTGGGCCTGTCCTCTGGGCGCTGCTCACCACTGGAACGCATCCCGCTGGCGACGGACACGCCGACGGCCGCTAGCGAGAGGCGCGGCCCACCTCTCCGGCAGCCGGAGCCCGGCCTCGGGGACGCAGGTCTCTGCCCAGGCCGAGGCACGGGGCTGCTGCTTTCCCAGGGACGGCTTCAACCGGGAGCCGAGCCGAGCACATCGCCCGCAGGCGGACACCGAGGCGGGCCACAGCGCAGGCTGTAGCAGAGAAGGCGGCGTTGTCCACAGCGTTACCAGACTTTTTCGTTTCTTACTGCGTGCACACCCGCCACACACGCTCCCAAACCGGCCCCGGCACGAACCCCTCGCCCGCGGCCACACGCACACACGGAGACACCCCCCCTCCCCCTTCCGCCAGCAGTTTTGCCGGCCCGGGGAAGGAAGGAAGGCGGGAGACTTTAGGACCCCGCGGCGTCCCTGCCGCACCCGTGCCCCCCTCCCGCCTTTCGTCCTCAGTCCGTCGGTCGGCCAGTCCGTCGGTCAGTCACCCTGCTGAAGGTATGCGAGGCACAAAGCGGGGGTATTGTTTAGGCTCTGTCAGGAGTCAACGAGGCGCAAGCCTGAGGGAAGGAACAAGGCAACCGCAAAGGGAACGCAACTGCCGACCTTTGAGTGAACTATCCTAAGTAACATCTAATTAACATCGACTCGGCATAGCACAAGCCTGCCCTCCGGTAGGGGAAGACCCCTACCCACAGAAGCCCCTTCCTCACGGGGCACGCGCAGTAAAAAAGGAGGACGCTGTCGCCGTGGAGACGAGGCTTGCGGGAACCAACAGGCGCAAGGGCGCCTGCGCCAGCTCTCAAAAAAATAACGGTGACTTGTTGCTCGGAGCGTAGAAATATTTTCCCTGCGTTAACCGAGGCGCGCCAGCTTTGTGGGCCTACCACCGGCACCCAGCTCGGCGCAGGGGCGGAAGAAAAGCCGCCGTCTCGACTCCGTGTGTTTCCCGGCGCTCTGCGCACCGGGTGACGGAACCCGCGTTTGGCACAACAGCCCCGCTGCGCGCGGGCCGCCGCCGCCGCGCGGTGAAAACCAACGAACGCGAACGGCGGGGGAGGTGAAAAACGAAAAGAGAAAAAAAAAACCCCAACCCAACCGACCCAAACAGAAACCTCCGAAAAGCGCCGCCATCCCCCCTCCCCCAGCCAGCCTCTGCGCCAGGCTCCCTCCCCCGCCGCCGGGGGGGCCGGTTGCCGGGCAGCGGGGCACGCGCGGCTGCAGCCCCCCTTGCCCCCCGCTGCTCCGGGGCGCCGGAGAGTCTGCGGCCGGGGGGGGCCGCACCCACCGGCCTGCGGGTCCGGAGCTGCAGCGCAGGGAGGGGGAGCGCACGCGCGCGGGGGGGGGTGGCTGAGTGAGTCTGAGCGCGCGTGTGTCGCGGGGGGGGGCGGTGTCTGCAGGATCGCGGGCGCAGACCTTAATATATTTATTTTTAACAACGGCTTGTTTAGCCTGGGGAAGTGGAGGGTCAGGGCACTGCAGTAGCTGCAGCCTGCAGCTGCTTGAAGAATGGTTTTGTGATAAATGATTTAGTCCCAAACAGGATTCCAATTTAAGTTTGCAATTTATTAAACAAATAGAGGCAAGCAAACAGCGCTGGGTGCGTCGGGAGTCTCCGCTCCACCAAGACGCACACCTTCACTTCTTACAATTCCTTCCTTTATACTTCTCTAGGCTTCGTTTCTTGCCTTTCTCCGCCTTTTTCTTGGAAGATGACTCTTTCTTTAAGTACGTCACCACTTCCCCGGTCTGCGCATGCTTCATCTTTTTCTAGGTGGTCGTCCGGTGGTCGTTGGGAGGAAGATGCTCCTCTTCGTCAGTGCACCCTACATGACCTCTCTGTTTGTGCAGGCGCTCCGTTATTCCACTTATATTATGCTACCTTATTTGGCTATACATTTTCTTGACATTTCTGCGGTTATTTACAACACTGGTTTGCACTAGTATATCAGGAACTAACTTACATATCAGGAGGCTACATAAGCTTCACATATCAAGGGAGTTACCCAAACTATACTTATCAGGAAGTTACATAAAGACTACCACTCCCCTGTTTATGGTCATGCCCTACATATATTCCTTTATTTCAATATAAATGACATTTGCTTCAAGCTTATATTCACTAGATTTTCTTTACATGAATCGCTCATTCCTCACAGTTTCAGGGACAATGGAGCTTTTCTTAGTAGCGGGAAGAGCAAGAAACCTTCACAAATTACAGCTGGGAAGGTTCTGTCTGGATGTGAGAAAAAATAATCCTCACTGAGAGGGTAGTCTTGTGCTGCAAGAGATCACCCAGAGGGAGTCTGGATTATCCCATGGCTTTGTGTTTCAAGGAGCAGCTGGTGAGGGTGGAGAGCCATCAGTGAAGGCATAGAAATGCCAGGGTGAGAGCTAGGTGGGAAAGCAAGATGGCTGTCAGCAAGCTGAAGGGAAAGAGGTGAGGCATGGGACAGTGTAGGGCAGCCTGCATAGAGATGGCCAAGGGTTCTAGCAAGACCGAGAGGTCCAAAAGGACTGAGGTCTTTGTCGTCTTGACTATAGCAGCTGTCTCTACCACCAGGGCCAGTGAGACAAAACTTTATTCTTCTCTTCTCAGAAACTGCCTTCCCAGGACCTGGGCTCAGGGTTTGGCCTTGCCTGCTTCATAAAACGAACCAAGGGTTTTCTCAGCATTACAGCCACCTGTGCAGTGCCCTTGCCTACCTGCAGTCACCGTCTCCAAGTATCTGCTCTAATGAGTCAATGAGGAGCCTTTGGCAGTAATGGGTCTCATTAAGTCCCATTAATGCTTCAAGGTATTTTGGGGTTTGCTTCTGGCTTTGACTTCTTGAGAGGTTTGTTCAGTCTTCTCCCAGTATCTGAGGTTCACGGACTGAGCCCCAAATACACCATGGGGCTCCTTAAAACACAGAAAGCCCTAACAAGTCATGCCTCTTCCTGTAACGTTCTCCACGTCTGCAAGACTCGTATAGCTAATCTGAGTTGTTTCATAGCGTGGTTAAGAAGGAAGATTTCAAAGTGCACCTAATAAAGTTATTTTTAATTTTAAAGGCGGTATTTTGTTAATTTCAGTTTAAAGAAGTGATAGAAGCATTATCCAACTGATATGGATCCTGAGTGTCAGGAGCGTCTCCTGAGGAGGTCTGGACAGGTAGGAAAAGCAGTCCCTTGAGATCTGACACTGGGTGGACAACCTTGCTCCTCACCTCCCCAGACTCCCCATCTGTCGTTGGCCACCTGGGATTTACATCACTTTCCCTTCATCAGACTTCTCTGAACTCTGGGAGCTGAATGTTAGAGCTCCATTGCACCATCTCCCACCCACTTTCCTTAGAGGACTGGCTGCACACAGGCACAGAAGGATGTTTCCCATTTGCAAGCAAAGCAAAGTAAAGCACGATCAAGTGTCTTAAGCAATAAAACACTCCTCAACCATATACTAAGTACAAGCTGCCTCTAATGAGGTCGCCTTTCTACAAGGGATGATCTTACGAGAAATGTTTTAGATAGATAGATAGATAAAGGTAGATACAATTAAAAGAGTTGGCTAAAGATACCGTTATACTACTGAAAGACAGGCAGGCTTTTAGTCCCTGAAGCTCAAAGCAGCAGTGTGGGTGGGAAGTATCTGAATGAACAAAGAGTAAGGGAAGGAGAACAATGGAAAGGGCCTTTGTCTAGACAGTCTGCTGAAAACATTACTTCAGAAATGGTCATTGTATCAGCACAGGTGAAAATATATGAAAGATTAGAATTATTAACTACAAAAGACATTAACCACTTGATCCAGTGTGGCCTGGCAGCAAAGGCAGCCAGCAGTGTCCTGAAGTGTATAAAGAGGAGCCTCGCCAAAAGAGTGAGGGAAGTGGTTGTCTCCCCATGCTCATTGCTTGTTAGACCACCTGTAACCAATTATATCCAGTTTTAGGGCCCCAGTTCAGGTGTACTGATCTGGCTGGGATGGGGTTACCTTCCTTCATAGCAGCCTGTGTGGTGCTATGTTTTGCATTTGTGCCTTAAACAGTGTTGATAACACACCAGTGTTCTGGCTATTGCTGAGCAGTGTTTGCACAGTGTCAAGGCCGCCTCTGCTCCCTCCCAGTGAGTGGGCTGCAGATGGGCAAGAACAGCTGACCCCAACTGACCAAAGGGATACTCTCTAACGTACGACGTTGTGCTGAGCAATAAAAGCTGGGACAGAGGAAGAAGGAACTAGAATTTTTTTGTTACAGGAATCACTTCCTAGTTCACATGGAATCCATTGCATAGCATTAGTAAAAGGCCTTAGACCTTCATAAGCGGTGAACTTCCACCTAGCTACTGATGAAGTTCTACTGAACTCTTACTTAGTCGCGTGAGGGAAGGCCCTGAAACTGGTGTAAATTAGAAAGATAAGATAGCCACATCCATCAGCAGAGGTTGCCTCATCGAGAAAAGAAAAAGAACGGCCCGCTTGGAGACAGTGAAAGGATCCAATGAGGAAAAAGGAGACCCCAGACCCAAATACTCCAACTGGACTAAACCGTCTCACAAGGGGAGGGGAGCTTAGACTGTAAGGGTATAATTGTCCAGAGAGTCTCTGGTTCGGGGTCCGTCTCCAGAGGCACTCAGCTCAAGCTGTTCTTCACCACTGTACCGCTTAATAAATTCAACTGGTATACGTCATGTCAGAGATTCTGCTTCAGGAAACCTAGGGTTGAGCCTGAGGGAAGAGAAAGCACCCAAGAGAGACTCTGTGTGTGTGTGTGTGTGTGTGTGTGTGTGTGTGTGTAGAGTCAAAAGGTGCACACGTCGGCTCACTGGAGTCTCCTGCTGCAAAGGGACTCCAGACCCAGCAGTTAAAGTCTCGGGTGGTGTGTGTGCAACTCCTTGATTGGTGTGTGAATGCTCAGGCAGCGGCTTCTCCATTAACGTTTTGTCATTCAAAGAGTCTTCTGTGTGGAGACTGGCTGGGCATCATTTTTGCTTGTGGGAGGTGGTGAGTGGTTGCCTTTGCGTTGCTTGTTATTATTATTGCTTGTTGATTTTTTAAAAATCTCTTTCTTTCACCTGCTAAGCTGTCTTTATCTTGACCCACAACTTTCCGTGCTTTATTTCTTCCTGTTCTCTCTCCTGTCCCAGTGGGGAAGGGGAGGAAAGAGTGAGCGGCTGCGTGGCTGCCGGGCTATTGGCCAGAGTCAATCCACCACATCAAGGAAGACGTTGACAACTGGGAGTGACTTCAGTGGGAGGCTGCCAAGATGCGCAGGGGCTGCAGCACTTGCCTGGGGAGCAGAAACTGAGGGAAAGGGCTGCCTTCGGCCTGGGAAAGGGAAGGTCTGGGGAACCTCATAGCAGCCAGCCAGTCCCTGCAGGGAGGTTTTTAGGAAGATGGAGCCAGTCTTGTCACCATGGTGCTTGGCAGGACGATAATAGACGATAGTCAAATGTTGAAATAAGGAATGTTGAGGCTGGAGATAGGGACAATCTTTCTCTCCATAAGGGCATCCAAACATTGAAGCAGGTTTCCCAGAGATGTTTTCCTGTCTTTGTCCTTGGATATTTTCCAGCCCCCATGTGGCAAAGCCTTGAGCAAAGTGGTCTGACTCCGTAGCCGATTCTGCTGTGAGCATGAGGTTGGACTGGAGACCTACTGAGGTCCCATTCAGGAGAGTGGAAAACTAAATGATGCTGTGGTTCCTTCCTCTCTAGGTGTGCCCTTGATGACAGTAGGGAAAGCTGTCAGGTTCCCCGTGACCATGGAAGTAAGTCAGATGCTGGCATAGTCAGATCAGCTGAAGTTGTCTTCTCCTCCTCCAGGCAGTGTTGCTCAGATGCAGGACTGCTTCACAGGTATCCCCAAACAGCCCTGGTTATTTCCTTTGCTTCACCGTTCATTCCCTTTTCATTCTTTTCCCACCTCTCAAGTCCTGCTCTTTAACCATCCTTATCCCCACCCATGCAAAAAGCCAAGGACTTTTCACTGTTTATCCAGTGGCCCTGCATTTGCTCACTTTGAACCCTCCTTTGGTGTCTCTGCGGTGGTTACTGTGGTGCTTTCTACCTCGCATTGCAACTCAACTTAACGCCAGTACTCTTTTCTTCTCTGTAGTGTCCTGCAGCTACTTAAGTTCTGATCTTGTTAGAGGCACCACGACTCAGGATGGCCGTTGGCACGCATACTTTAAAAGCTGGACTGTTGGAGGTTCAGTCCAGAGGGACCTTGGCACACCTGGGATTTGGCCAGCAGAAACCTCAAGGTTTTGAAGGAAAAGCTCAGAAACAACTCCATGCAGCAGCATGGACAGGGACCTGACTGACTAAGGAGTGTCCTGAGGTGAAGTATCTGGGAACTGTGACAATGCCATATGAGTCAGTGGTTCTCACATTTCGAAAGGAGAGTGGAGTGTCTGGGGGAGGTCTGCCAACTTGAAGTGAAGGGCCTAAAGGATGAGCTGTGGGGAGAGTCTGAGGGAGCTGGGTGTCTGTAGCCTGCTGAAGTGGAGGCACGGGTTTACCTAGCAAGAGCCTGCACCTGCCTGGAGGGATAACGGAGCCAACCTGTTTTCTGCAGTCACCATTGATACGACAGAAGGAACAGCCACAAGCTGCCTCTTGGGAGCTTTAGGCTGAACCTCAGGAAAAATAAAATGGACTAGGAGGAGCGTTGCCATGATCTCCACCTTTGGAGCTCTTCAAGTTTCAGCGCCGCAAAGTCACGGCCAGCCTGGAGGCTGGACTAGAGACCCCCTCGCAGCAGTCTCTTTCCCAACAGGCCTGTGCCTTGCCACATGTCATATGAGAAGAGACTAAGCTGGAGGAGAGGGTCTCTACATCACAGGACAATTCAGGGTGGAAGGAGGGTCAGGAGGTCTCTGGTGTTGCACTGGCTCCAAGCAGGGCCAGCTCTGAGGTCAGACCAGCTTGCTCGCTAAATGCCAGAATCCGGAGAAAGAGTTTACACATGAACCAGGCATCTGTGCCGCCGTTACAGAAATGGAGACAAGGCCTTTGACCAGCTCCCTGAACACAGCTATTGGTACGTCATGCCCCCTGAGAACATCCATCCTCCCGGGAACATCCATCTTCTTGTCCAAAGGAGTGGGATCCTTATGCAACTATCCTGCCATATCTCCAGACCATGGGGTGCTTTACACTGTAAACAGAACTGAAGGAAAGCCTCTGACTTGGGTACGGTCAACTGAATTGCTAAAAGAGGGCAAGATGGAGGGATCTCGGAGCTTCCAGGTTCTTCCTGAAGATAGAAGGCCTCAGATATAGGAACAGAAGATAACAGTTTTGAACTAGCCTAGGCTTTAGATCATTTCACATGTGATGGCTCTGCTCCATCCTTTCAGTCATTGGCACCCAGAAACCTCATCTGCTTTTCCTTCCTCTCCTCCCAAAAGCTGATCAAGTGATGGGAAGAAAGGAAGGAGAAAGGCCCTAGGCCTCTGTGACTCACCTGGGCTCTGGCACTTGGAGGGCCACAGTGTCATCCATTGTACACCCCATAAAGAATCAAGCTGGGAAGTGACTCTTCACGTACAAGTGAACAAGGTCGATGGACAGGCAAGGCTATGTCTGGAGACCAGTACACCTAGAGCATCGATCAAGCTGGGGCTGAAACTCAGGCCTGGTCTTCAATGGTCTCCTGGGCCCATGGACAGAGGTGTGGATGGAGGCCCCAGGTGAGGCTGATTAGGGTCCTGAAGGCCTGTGGATGCTCTCAGGGCCCTGACACTGCCCCCATGGGATCCCACCTGCCAGTGCCCTCAGTAGGCCAAGTTCTCATTCCCGCATGTGCAGGGTCTGTGCTCGGCTACTCTCCTTCCCCGCTTCTGTGCAGATCTGGGAGACCACAGTTTCATGCTGACTACAACCAAGGCTGAAACTGGTCTTCCCATCCCTGACCAACTTTTCCTCTTTTGGGAGTACAAGGTCCAGGTGAGCCTCAGACTGGGTGGCACAGTTAGAAGCTGACCCACACACAAGATCCCGCCTAACCTGTTGCATGTCCCATAGAGAACATCCACACATCTGACCTGCTCTGGTAGCAAGCAGGGCATCCTCCACTTCTCGCCTTCCCTGTTAGTCTCGCCTAAAGATGTTGTATCTCCGTCAGTCACAAAAGCTGTGGGAGCTGTCCTTTTCCGTCTTGGCTCTTGCTCCCCTAACGTCACAGCTTTGCGATGGCATGTTGTCCTCCTGCTGTCTGTGCTCCAGGCTGTGGGCTTTGGTGCACATTAGGCCTGTAGCACCTCAGATGTGGCACCAGGGCCAAGGGCAGATTTGTCACATGGACACCTGATACCAAAAGATTGGCCCTCTTTGTGTGGAAAGGCTTCACAGCCGATGTGTGCTGGAGTGGATGGCAGGAGGCAACATAATGATGAAGGAGGTTCTCACAACGAGAGCAAAAGCTGCAGTCCCCAAGACCAGACAGAAAACGGCCTTGGGCTGTGCAGCGCTGGCAGGAGAGGGGTTTGCTGTCCCAGGTGACTCTTGCAGCAATGCGTGGGGCCTGTGACAGAGGTGAAGCCGATCTCCAAGAAGGACAAGCTGCTGCTGAGAAAGTCCCCGGGGGAGGACAGCCTGTCATCCAGCCACACTGTGGACATCATGCTGGGGGCTGACTGGCTAGATAGCAGCTCTGCAGAGAAGTACCTTAGGGTCCTGGAGGGCAAGCAGCTGAGCATGAGCCAGCCATGCAGCCTCGCAGCAAAGGCCAGCAGCCTCCTGGGCTGCATTAGGAAAAGCATTGCCGGCAGATGGAGGGAAGTTAACCTTCTCCTCCACTGAGCACCGGTGGGCCACATCTGGAGTGCTGTGTCCAGTGCTGGGCTCCCCAGTGCAAGAAAGTTGTTGACCTGCTAAAGCAAGGCTATCAAAGGGCCACAAAGCTGATTTAAGGGACCGCAGCATCTTCCATAGGACGGAAGGCTGAGAGGTCTGGGACTGTTAAGCCTGGAGAAAAAATTGCTCAGGAGTCTGGAGTAATAGGGCACGGACTGTGGCAGGGCTTCAGGCCAAAGACCTTTATTGTTAGCGTAGTGTGCTTTTTAGACAAATACAGCCCGTTCACGCACCTAAAAGTGCTACCCGGTTGGCTATTGCTTTAAGTCCACGCGACTCTCACAGAGGCAGGATTGGTCGCCTCTGTATGTCCACGCGCTCCTTTGCTTCTTCTTAGTTGTTTACCACAGCTCCTTCTCTTCAAGGTTGAGCCCTGCAGGTGTCCGGCTGTTTACCAGCTTCTCAATGCCACAGCTCCTTCTCCTTAAGGTCGAGCCATGCAGGGTGATCCCAATATCACCCCCTTTTTGTTTATCTATAAACAAAACCTGATGGTTCATTCGCAACCCGAGGACTGTGAGGAAGATGGACCATCTGTACATTCTTCTATCGTCCTGCACCACGAACTCAGCCCAGCAGTCGGTAGGTGCCAGCTTTACGTGGGCGTCCCCACGGAGGCAACGGTGGCCTTGCCGTACACTGGCCCACTGCCCTTTGGGAAATCCCGGTATTTATACATTTGCAGAGGAACGAGTTTCGACACACGTGGCCAGCGAGTGTCAGAACACGCCTTGGTTGCCACCTTTCAACACAGAGAGCCTATGGCATACGCGCCCGCTGGCCAGATGTGCTGCACGTGCCCCAGCCACCCTGTCTGTTGGTTCGTAGGCTTTGTTCATGTGGCATATTACCGTAATCCAGCAGTCACATATCAACCATGCTCAAGCCAATAGCAGAATGTTACAAGGCAAACAAAATTGTGAATTGTGCTTTATATTCCTCCGTTACTGCATGTCTTCCCCATCCTCCCCTAACCTTGATCAACTTTCTTATCTCTTGGGCTGTTTTCTCTCACCCAGCATAGTATCTGTTTCTTACCCAGCCATCCATTTTCTGATATTCTAACTGCAGTTTTCTCACAGGCCAAAATTCCATCCGTTAACCCCTCCGTATGTATACGATAATTGGCGATAATTTCCATTTCTGCCGACAAGCTAACTATTGCTTTTTCTAGCTGAGATAAACGTCTGAGTCCCAAACAGGATTCCAATTGAAGTTTACAATGTATTACATTATATACATTAACCACTCTGCTAGACTTAGGCTTGCGGTCATACAAGGATATGTAGGACAGAAGGTTACACTTCATCACACGAATCAGATGAACATATTTCACATAGCTGTACTACTCCTCGTGATGGGAAAAGCGCCCGTACAAAGCTATGATAACCTTTATTATATCTCACCAAGGGATTTGTAGTTATAGAGTGCTTTGCCCTAAAAGCTTTCCATGTTCCTCTAATGATACCGCTAATTTCAGTCTGATTAATTATCTGTGTTATAAATGATTTAGTCCCAAACAGGATTTCAATTCAAATGTACAATTTATTAAGCGAATAGAGGCAAGCAAACAGCGCTGGGTGTGCCGGGAGTCTCCGCTCCACCAAGACGCACGCGGTACAGCTCCTGTTCCTGGTTTATATCCTGTCCGTTAATACATATTCATGAACAGGCGTGTCTTCTTCGGCGCATGCCCTCTTCTTCTGCTAGAGTCTTCTCGAATCTCCCTCGGCGTGCCCCCAGGATGACCCCAAACCGTATGCATGCACTTTCTTTACACAATACTATGCGGTCAGTGGTCAAACTGGTTTGAGCTGATATACCAGCCAAGTAGTTTAACTTTCTCCTGTAAAATACCCCTTTTTATGGTGCAGGAGAAATCCATAAAAGTCCAGAAGGTTACACTTCATCACACGAATCAGATGAACATATTTCACAATCCCCCATCTTTTTCTTTATAGTATTGATTCGTGTTTTCGTTTCCAATTGAGTACTGCAGATATCTGCATTCCTTGTATAACC
Organism: Phaethon aethereus; assembly: GCF_964289735.1. Classification (NCBI taxonomy): domain Eukaryota; kingdom Metazoa; phylum Chordata; class Aves; order Phaethontiformes; family Phaethontidae; genus Phaethon; species Phaethon aethereus. The sequence continues at coordinate 42,275 of NW_028114285.1, read as the reverse complement.
GAGTAGATTAATCTAGTAACAATTCCCCACATATCCCCAATACAACTATCCCGATTTTAGTAAGCCAATCACCACCCATAAAATCTCCCCAAAATCCTCCTAGATTGATTCCATTCCAAGTTTATCTCTCAGGAGGCCATTCGTTATACACCTGGACTCCTAGTCGCTCTCCCTAATTTATGGGTAACAGGAAAAAACTAGGTTTTATTGTTGATTACACGTACGGGCTGTACAATTAGAAAAGGTCCTCAGTTTTCCCATTTTTCTGGGGTAAACCCCAGCTGGACTTGTTCCAATATTGACTACAGTTATTTGCCGTAGTCAGAGTCAAGGAACTCACCCCAAGTAGAACTAGAAGAGGTCCGGTCAGGGCCATAGTGGTCGGCGGTCACAGCCCAAAGGGGTTGCAGCCCTTGGCAGACCCTTTTTAAGCCGCAACACCAGTTCCCCTCCGGTCTTGCCCTCTTCCTTCCTTTAAGGGGGTGCTTTCTTAGTACCCAAATTAATTGAGCACTGCTTGTGAAGGCCAGAGCTTTGCTAGATCAGTGGTTTGTCCAGACCTGAGCACTTGCCCGAGCCTGGCGATCCTCTTTATTTGCAAGGCTTTATGGCTACAGAAAACTGCCAGTTAGCCTGCAGTTCTTACAAATAAACACCACCTTCTACACCAAGGACAAATTCTAGTTCCAGCTCCTTTTTCCTGTTCTTCTTTTGCCAACAACTCCTTCCGATGATACTCGTTTGGAGTACCCATTGTTGTTTCCTATTACCCTTTCCCATTGTTTTCCAAACTTGGGGATTACTTACATGGCTCTCCATAGCTTCCCATGGCCATCGTTCACCTCGATTTGTTCCACCACAAACGTAACAATTAGTTATATTCAATGACTTAGCAATGTTTTCAGCAAGATTTACAAGTAGATTTTTAGCAACTGTGGGAATTTCATGTTTCACTCCTGTTTCTATTACAGGAGTAGCCGCAATAAAATTCCCACAGCAATTTAGTCAGATGTGACCTTCCACTCCTTCCCTGGACCTTTCACTCGTGACACATGTGTCCATCCTTTTTCAGCAGTTCTCACAGCTGTTTCTGTAGTGAATAAAACAAGGAAAGGTCCTTCCCAGAGGGGAGATAGGTTTCCTTCTTTCCATGTTTTTATCAGAATTTTATCTCCTGGTTCTAACTGATGAATTGCAAATCCTAAAGGTGGTGTTTGGGCCACCATCCCAATCTCTCTTCATTCTTTTAATCTTTTTCCAATGGTAATTATATCTTGTTGGATACTATGATCCTCAATTACATTGTTCCCCAGAGGCATTCCTTGAAAATAAGGCATGCCATAGAACATTTCATATGGCGATATTCCAGTCTCACTGTATGTTTTCGTTAAGTGCCAATGGTAAACGTTTCGTCCAGGGCATTTGTGTCTCAATCATTAATTTAGCCAATTGTTGTTTTATTGTTTGATTCATTCTTTCTACCTTCCCCGAGCTTTGTGGGTGCCACAGAGTGTGGTATTCCCACTGAATACCTAATGATTGACATAATAGTTTTATTATTTTAGAAGTAAAGTGTGTGCCCTGGTCAGAATCAATGTACTGGATTATCCCATATCTAGGTATCAAATGTTCTAATAAAATTTTTACCACCATCTGTGCCATAGCTCGTGCTACAGGGTACGCTTCTACCCACTGTGTTAAATGATCTACTATTAACAATAAATATTTTATCCTCCCTACCTTAGGCAATTCAGTGAAATGGACTTGTACTTTCTCAAAAGGTCTGTAAGCTGTTTTTCTCCCTCCCGTGGCTGCTTGTCGAAACACTGTCTTATTTACCTTTTGACAAATTAAGCAACCTTGTGTAATTTGCTTTGCTATTTCAAAAATTCCAATACAACCAAATTGTTTAAGAAAATGATCACTTAACGCTTTTGTACCCCAATGTGTTTGTGCATGCAAACGTTCTAATAATCGCCTGGTGTAGGCTTTTGGCAGCATTTCTCGCCCATCGGGCAGTGCCCATTTTCCTTGTTCTAATTTAGCTCCTATTTTCTTCAATTTTGTTTGTCCTTCTGGGGTAAACTCCTTCTCTCTTTCCTCTCGTCCTTCTTTGCTGGTGTCCTCCTTTGTTTGTATGACATTAATTTTGGCAACTTTAGTCCTCAAGGCTGCTTCCTGGGCCTCTTTAGCTGCTAAGTTATTTCCTCTAGTTCGGTAATCACCAAAAGTCCCTTTTGGTGTCCCCTCACATGTACCACTGCTATCTCCTTTGGTTCTCTTAACGCCTTTAAAATTTTTACTATTAATTCTTGATGTATTAAATTCCTCCCGTGAGTATTAATCCAACCTCTTTCTTCCCAAATTTTTCCAAAAGTGTGGACCACCCCATATGCGTATTTAGAATCTGTAAATACAGTCCCGCTTCTTCCTTTTAATAATTCCAGGGCCCTACATAGGGCATACAGCTCACAAGCCTGAGCTGACCATGATGGACTCAGAGGTCCTGATTCCACAATTTCTAAGTCCTTGTTAATTATTGCATATCCCGATTTTCTCTTCCCTTCTACCACTCGGGAGGAGCCATCTATAAACAGCGCTTCTCCATTTTTCAACTCAGCATCTCTTAGATCTGGTCTCACCTTAGTCTGGGTCTCAATTACCTCTAAACAGTTATGTTGTAATTCCTCTGATGGTTCTCCAAACAAAAATTGTGCTGGACTCTGAGCAGAAGTCACCCTCAGTTCTAAGTCAGGGGAGTCTATTAGTATTGCTTCATACTTTAGGATCCGGCTGTCCGTTAACCATTTTTCCGCTTCTTGTTGTAAAACATTTCTGACATTGTGTGGGGTATACACTTTTAAAGGAGCACTAAAGGTAATCTTCCTAACTTCCTCTATTAATAATGCTGTAGCAACCAAAGCTTGGAGACAAGCAGGCCATGCTCTGCTTACTGGATCAAGTAACTTAGAACAATGCCCCATGGGTTTTTTGGATTCCTGCCCAGTCTTGAGTAAGAACTCCATATGCTGTCTGGCTTGATGTATTCACAAAGAGATAGAAAGGTTTTTCTAGATCTGGGAGGCTCAATACAGGTGCTTGTATTAATGCCCTTTTTACTTCCTCAAATCTCTGATCATCTTCAATAAACCACTTAAGTTGGTTATTAGTTAATTTTTCATATAAGAATTTTACTTTATCACTATAATTTTCAAGCCATGGTCTACAATATCCTACTAATCCCAGTATTTGCCTAATTTCCGTTTTAGTCTGTGGGGGTCTTAAGGATAGAATCCCAGATACCCTATCAGGATCTAACTTCTTCCTTCCCTTACTCAGCCAATGTCCTAAATATTTTACTTCTTGTTCTACAAACTGTAGCTTTGATCGGGACACCTTTAATCCCTTTTCCCCTTGAAAATTTAACAATTTAATGGTGGCTTTTCGGATCCCCTCTTCAGTTTCTCCTGCTACTAATGAATCGTCCACATATTGCAATAATTTTACCTCCTTAGGTATTGTGAAATCTTGTAGAATTGTTTCTAAAGTTTGTCCAAATAGATTTGGTGACTCCGTAAACCCTTGTGGTAACACAGTCCATCTTAATTGTTGTTTTTGTCCTGTTTCGGGGTCCTCCCACTCAAAGGCAAAATAATCTCTGGATGCCTCATCCAGAGGACAGGCCCAAAAAGCATCTTTCAAATCTATTACACTATACCAAGTATGTTTGGGAGATATATGACTCAATAAAGTATAAGGATTTGCCACCACAGGGAATTTAGTGATTGTTCGCTGATTTACAGCTCTTAAGTCCTGCACCATCCTGTATGACCCGTCCGGCTTTTTTACGGGAAGAATGGGCGTGTTACGAGGTGACATACATGGTTCTAGGGTTCCTTTTACCAAAAGTCTGTCAACTACAGGTTTTAATCCTTTTCGACCCTCCATAGGTATAGGGTATAGCTTGATTCTAATTGGGCGGTGCGGATCTATTATTTGAACGCTTATGGGGTCCATTTTGTCTTTCCAGTTTCCCCTTCCTTATACCACACTGAGGGGTTAATAGCTTCTTCATCCTCTTGTGTTAAAGTGTATAATTTAATCTGCAATTTGTCCCCTTGACTCTGAATGCTCAAGTTTAACTTCAAAATCAAATCCCTTCCTAATAAATTGTATTCCGCTTCAGGGAGCAAAAGTAAATCATTAAGACAAATTTTCTTTTCTGTTTCTACTTCTACATCTTTCAATATATTTACTTTAAAAGGCTCTCCTTTTGCTCCTGCTACTGACACGTAACTCTTCCCTTTTTCTATTCCTTTTGGAAGTTTTTGAATGGTTGACTTTTCGGCCCCTGTATCCACTAAAAATAAAACTTCCTCTTTATGGGGACCAATCAATAATTTTATCAAGGGCTCTGTTGATGTTGAAGTCCCCAGAAGATAGAGCCCCCGACACCCCTAATCTTCTTTGAACATCTTCTCATCTTGTTCCCGCTGACGGCAGTTCTTCTGAACATGTCCCCTCTTGTTACAGTAGTAACAGACGGGAATTGTAAATCTTCCTCGATAAGGCTGTCCCCGGGGTGTCTGCTCTATTCTTTTTTCCCTTTTCTCTCCAGGAGTCGTCTTATTTTTCTGACTTTCCCTTACTGCTGCTACAAAAATTTTTGCTTTTGCTTTTTGTTTTTCTTCGTCCCTCCTAACATAGACTTTCTGGGCTTCTCTAAGTAACTCCTCTAATCCTCTTTCTTGCCAATCCTCCAATTTTTCTAATTTCCTTCTTATATCCCCCCAGGATTTAGCTACAAATTGTGTTCTAAGGAGTGCGGTCCCAGCCACTGTATTCGGATCAATTCCAGAATACATTGGTAGGTTTTTCCTCAACCTCTCCAACCATTCTGTTGGAGATTCGTCTTTCCCTTGTTGTTCATTAAATGCTTTAGTAATGTTTTGCCCTCGGGGAACCGCTGCCCTTATTCCCTGTATGATTAACGTTCTCAAATCCCTCATATTTTGTCTTCCTGGGGGTTGTTGATGATCCCAGTGGGGATCCACATTTGGCCATTTCTGATCTCCCGGGGGTCCTGCCTGACTCTGTCTTTCCCAAATTCTCATTCCAGCTTGTCTAATCATTCCCCTTTCCTCAACAGTGAATAGGATCCCTAAAATGGACTGTATTTCTTCCCAGGTATAAGTATTGGGGCCTAGGAATTGGTCCAATTTTTCAGCTACTCCGAGGGGATCATCTAATAGGGTCCCCATTTCTTTCTGGAAATTTCTCACGTCTGTGGTATTTAACGGGACTGCCACAAACCCCATGCCTCCCTGATTGCCTCCGAGGGGTACTTCTCGTAAGGGATATAGAGAAGCTCCCTCAGATACAGCAGTCCTACTTCTCGTACATGCAGCTGGAGGTCGATCTAATTCCGGTGCTGTTGGTGGTGGAGATAGGGGCAACGGTGGTACAGAGAGAGGTACTACGGCCACCGGAGGGGGAGCCGCCGCCGGAGATGGATTATTAGAACATGGAGGCGGTAGGTTATCCAGTGGCTCCCATTTATCATCTTTTTCCTTTTCACTTTTCCCCTCTTCTTCTTCCTCAAACTTTTCATCTGTTTTTAATGTAAGTATTGAGGCTGGAAAAGAACGTAAAGTTCTGTCCCATAATCCTGCATAATCACTTTCCTCCTGACTAAAAGGTTCCTTTGAATTAACATATATATTTAAGGCCTGGCAGACCCAGTCTTCAAAAGATCCAAAAGCGGGCCAAAAGACATGTGGTCTCAAACGTTCTTTTGGCCATTCTACCATACAATATTGAACTAATTTTAATTTACTTTTTCCTTTTCTGGGGCCCCTATCATTCCAATTTTCAATCATTATTCCTAATGGACTCTCCGGAGGTATTTCTAGTAATTCGCTCCCTTTCTTCTGGTCCTGGGGTCTCGATTTCGTCTGACCCATCTAGGAATTTTTACTGTGGCAATTCCTACAGCCCTTGGCTACCAGTAAGAGTGTCTTGCAGGGGGTTTAGGACCTATCACCCACCCACGAATCCTATAAGAATCGCTTCGGTCCTTCACCGGCCAAGTCCCTCGCGGGAGATTGGAACCGCGGTTAGAAGGCCTCCACAATCGCTTCGGAACTAGCTTCCGTCTCAGTCACACTCTTACACACACAGGCAACCGAATCCTACCCAACCGAACGGTATACACCTTAAATACTTACGACTCCGTCGTCTTCGTTCGGATCTTCACGCGCAGAATTACGGGCAAAATAAACTGCTGCAGCCGGCAAGGGAGCTCATAAAAAATCAAATTCTTTGCTTGCCCCTATTTGGGTTCAGGATGGTGTTAGTCCCGACCCGACCCGATCAGGAGCCACCAAAAGGTGGGGCGCCCCTCCTAGATCAAGTCAGAATTCAGGAACCAAGACCATCCCGGACGAGCCCCCAATTGTTATCAATGATTTAGTCCCAAACAGGATTCCAATTCAAATTTACAATTTATTAAGCGAATAGAGGCAAGCAAACAGCGCTGGGTGTGCCGGGAGTCTCCGCTCCACCAAGACGCACGCGGTTCAGTTCCTGTTCCTGGTTTATATCCTGTCCGTTAATATATATTCATGAATAGGCGTGTCTTCTTTGGCACATGCCCTCTTCTCCTTCTAGAATCTTCTCGACTCTTCCTCAGCGTGATCCTGTTCGCCAATACATATTCATGAATAGGCGTGTCTTCTTCAGCGCATGCCCTCTTCTCCTTCTAGAGTCTTCTCGAATCTCCCTCGGCGTGCCCCCAGGATGACCCCAAACCTTATGCATGCACTTTCTTTACACAATACTATGCGGTCAGTGGTCAAACTGGTTTGAGCTGATATACCAGCAAAATAGTTTAACTTTCTCCTGTAAAACACCCCTTTTTATGGTGCAGGAGAAATCCATGAAAGTCCAGAAGGTTACACTTCATCACACGAATCAGATAAACATATTTCACAAACCCATTCGGCGTCCGTATTTATCTAGGTCTTGTATAAAGCTACTCCAAGTGGGTATGTTAGTAATTTGACCCTGGTTCTTTCGACTGCGACCAGCGTCGTTTATAGTGGTTTGTATACGATCCTGGGTGTTTGTTACATACATCTTGAGACAATCAGAGCGACCATGAATGAGGGGGTTTAATTGTGCCGGGTCGACTGGAGCTAGCGTCGGTGGGTTTAAAAGCTGATTCCTGTCGTACGTCGCTTGGATGCAGGCTGCTTTCTGTACTGCCTCGGCTGGATCAGAACAGCCTTTAATTTCTTTTAATTTCTGTTGGCTCTCCCCTCAGCTGGGGATCTATGCTGCCTGCCCAAAATGCAACCTGTGAGGTCAAAGAATAACTATGCTCCCCTGGGTTGGTGGTTAAAAACACTCCTGGTCCCCAAAAGCCTCCTGCTGCTTCCTCGCTCGACATAATCCGGTCTCCTCCCTCAAGGGAAACTTGCCACAAATACTCAACCTCTGACTCTCCTGGTCGCCTTGAGAATTTTCCCTGTATTTTTATCAACTCTGCTGGTGACCACGGAATCGTGCGCACGGTAGTGCGGACCTCATCATCGTCATTAACGACAGTCTCAGTTTTAATCGAGGGTTGTAAGGGGAGCAGTTGAGAGTCAGAATTAGAGGTTTCTCCAGTCTCCTTGTCATTGTTACAAAACTCCACAAATCTGCTTCCCGTTTCAGTGTCCAATTTACGTATTAACCTGCAAATCTGTGTGACTGGAGCACAAGATGGTATTTTATCTAACAGCTGACACACCTTGTCTAACAGCTGATTAAGATTTCTATTTTGGCACACAACACTTTCACGTTCCTTTATAAGCTTACTCTTTTCCTTCACAAGCTTGTCGTTTTCACTCACAACTCGGAGTCCTAATTTTTCTCCTGTCTCCCTTTCAAAAGCTAATGATGATTTTAACACTTCATTTTCTGATTTCAAAGCTTTGTATTCCGCATTGGAAACCAGTGTGGGAGCAGGGGCTTCCTTAGCTTCTCGTTGCGCGCAAGATAAACAAGTTCCTAAGACCGCACCGGTAACCCTTCTGGTTTTTTTTCACTCTATCCTTTTGTGCAGCGTGACACTGCTCAGCACGCTCTATCGCTTCCTTTCCATCCTTCCAAAATTGTTGAGCCCACTCCTTCCCAGCCTGGGAAGGGGCAAGGTCATATTTTTGCAGCAGTTTATCCATGGCAATCCTGCCGACTACGCCAATTTTTTTTCTGTTGCGGTAAGAGGCAGAGCAATTTGGCAGAAACTAAACCCCCTTGCTTTCCAGTCGATCCTCAGATATCAGAGGGACTGGGGGCGGCTGAGCTTGGGTTCTGAATGATGCCCAAAGTTAGCGTGAGTAGTCCGGTCGCGCCCAACACCTTCGTGGGACTATCACGGGTCCGGACGCACTACTAACATCACACTACCTGCTCAGCCGGGCACCTCCTGGACTAACACGGCCGCACTCAAAGGTACGGTCGCGTTCAGGGGGACACGCACACGCGGCCGAGTCAATCGATAGTGCGATTTATTGAAGCAACAGATACGCAGGTTCTTTGGGTTGCCGGTGATAAATTCACTGTCTGCAAAGCACGTGCAAATACCAAAAGTATGAGTGACGCTACTTGGCTATAAACGCGTTGAAAGATATAAAGTGACTCTATAGAGATTTCTAAGTTTCCCGGGGAGGCACTTGGTATGACCAAGTGTTCGAATCTTACCCAGCGGCGTCCCGATGGGGGGGGAGGGGGTAGAGAGGCTCAGCCCATCGACTGATCCCAGAAGTTAGAATAGTACACGACGATGGTATCTTCCCTGACATCCGGCCCTTAAAACACTATTTTATAGTATTTTACTTTGCAGGTGGAGCTTGAGTGACTCTACTCATACATACCTTTCTCGGGATTGGTGCAGAATTCTCTCGCTTCGAGAGAAAAATTGGAAAAATTAGGAACTAGGAAAAATTGAGTGCGCACGCTCATTGAGGAGGGGGTCGCACCTTGGGAGGGCGGTAACTTTTGAGAGGGGTGTGCGTTTTAGTATTATAATGATATTATAATTAGCAAAGTTCACTCTAAGTACAGCACTTCATCAAAGTTGACAGGTCCTCGGCCCAGGACATCGCGAGCGCAGCTTATCGGTGTACATACCGTGCATCCCTAAACTCCCCCGTTCACAGAGCGTGGCCGCGATGTCTCCACTCCGCTCCACCCTCCATGTAATCCCTCCCAGAGTCAGCACACCAGGTGCCCCCGATGTTGCCAACGTCCAAGGCCGTCCAGGGAGTCTCCACGGCACAGACCCGTTGTACAGGAGTGCTACGTTCCACCTGGTTTCAAGGCTGTTCTTAGAGGGTAAATTTCCAAATTGCCCCTCAGCGATTACTCCGCGGCGGCCCTGGGTCTCCCTCGGAACCCGGCGAAGGGCGGCCGGGCCTCGCCCCGGGACCGGGCGAAGGGCGCCGGGCAAAGGGCCGGAACTGGGCCCGGTGGCCGTGGTCTCCCTCGGAACGGGGCGAAAGGCGGCCGGGCCTGGCGCCGGAACCGTGCCCGCACGCCCGGGCCTACCTCGGAACGGGGCACAGGCCGGGCGGGAACTGGGCGGAGGGCGGCCCGTGGGTCTCCCTCGCAACGGGGCCGAGGGCGGCCGGGCCTACCGCCGAGCAGTACCGATTCCGGCACTAAAGGGGCGGCTGTCGGTCCCGCTCTGACCCTCATGACGCGACGGGGAGCACCTCCCTTGCTCCCTTTTCCCTAATCCGCAAAGAAGTCTCTCACCGAGCCGCTTCCGCCCCCGACGCCGGTGGGAAGCGCCCCTGAGGCGATGCCGATGGGATTGCCCTTTCGTAGGGGGGATGGGCAAGAGAGGGGACCTTGCCGTCGAACCCCGTGACCTCGCGCTTTTTACGACGCTGCCCACAAACCGTGCACCTTTGGCGGCGGTTCTTCGAGCGGCCTCGGCCCCGCTCCTGCGTGAACACCCCGGAGACCGGCAGGGCTGCCGGGCCCTATGGCGGCGCCTGGCCCGGCCCCCTCCCTCCCCGCCCCACCCCCCCCGGGATCCCCGAGGGGTGGGCAAGGCTGCCAGGTCTACCCCGCCCCCCCCTGCCCCCACCCCCCCCGGGATCCCCGAGGGGTGGGGTGGGCAAGGCTGCCAGGTCTACAGTCTGTTAGTAGTATAGTGATGCCAGCGGCAAGTACTGGGAGTGAGAGTAGAAGTAGGACGGCAGTAATGAGGACAGATCATACGAATAGGGGGGTTTGGTATTGTGAGAGTGCTGGGGGTTTTATGTTGATAGCGGTTGTGATGCAGTTAATTGCCCCTAAGATTGAGGATACACCTGCGAGGTGGAGGGAGAAGATAGCTAGGTCGACTGATGGGCCGGCGTGGGCTAGGTTGCCAGCTAGAGGGGGGTATACGGTCCATCCTGTGCCTGCTCCAGCTTCTACCGTGGAGGAGGCGAGTAGGAGGAGGAAGGAGGGGGGTAATAGTCAGAAGCTTATGTTGTTTATACGGGGGAATGCTATGTCGGGGGCACCGATTATGAGTGGTACCAGTCAGTTTCCGAACCCACCGATCATGATTGGTATTACTATGAAGAAGATTATTACAAAGGCGTGGGCGGTTACAATTACGTTATAGATTTGGTCGTCTCCCAGGAGAGTTCCTGGCTGACCTAATTCGGCACGGATGAGTAAGCTAAGGGCTGTGCGGACTATGCCGGCTCATGCGCCAAAGATTAGGTACAGGGTGCCGGTATCTTTGTGGTTTGTGGAGAATAATCATCGGTTGGTGAAGGTCACGGGTAAGATGGCTGAGTGTCTAAGCGTTAGGCTGTAGTCCTTTTTACAGAGGTTTAATTCCTCTTCTTATCGACTCTGTAGTGAAGTTCATGTTGAGTTGCAAGCTCATTGATGTACGCTAAGAGTGTGCCGGAGTCTGATAAGCAGAAGCCCGTCAGGTTTGGGCGCCTAGCTGTTAACTAGGATTGTTGTAGGATCGAGGCCTGCCTGCTTAGGTAGGTAAGACTCTAGCTTAATTAAAGTCCCTGGGTTGCATTCAGGGGATGTAGGTTAATGTCCTACGGGTCTTAGCAGAAACTAAGAGGGTCTAACTCTTATTTAAGGCTTTGAAGGCCTTCGGTTTGGGGCAGGTTATCCTAAGTTTCTGGGTTTAAAGCGTGGCTAGGATTATAGGGGAGAGTGGCAGGAGGGTGGTTGATATGGAGGCAAGGATGGCGATTAAGGGGCTTGTTGGTTTGTTAAAGTGCCATTGTTTCATGTGGTTGGTGGAGTTTGGGGGTAGTGTGATTGTTGAGTAGTAAGTAAGGCGTAAGTAGAAGAAAAGTCCGAGGAGTGAGAGTATGATGATGATTGTGGCGGTTGTCGTTACCTCTTGCTTGGTTAGTTCCTGAGTGATGAGTCATTTTGGTAGGAAGCCTGTTAGTGGGGGTAATCCTGCCAGGGATAGCAGGGTTAGTATTAGGGTTGCATTTAGTGTGGGTGTTTTTGTCCAAGAGGTTATTAATGTGGGTAGTTTTAGGGTATTGGTTGTGTTGAGGGTGAGGAATACAGTGGCGGTTATTAAGGAGTATAGGCAGAAGGTCAGTAGGGGGAGTAGATGAGGATGATGGCTATTCAGCCTAGGTGTGCAATGGACGAGAAGGCTAAGATTTTTCGGATTTGTGTTTGGTTTAGGCCTATTCATCCGCCTAGGGCGGTTGAGGCGATGGCCATGGTGACAAGTAGGGTTGGGTTAAGTGAGTGGGATGTTAGAAGGAAGAGGGTGATTGGGGGGAGTTTTATTACTGTTGATAATAGTAGACCTGTGCTTAAGGATGTGCCTTGGAGGACCTCTGGGAATCAGAAGTGGAAAGGTACTAGTCCTAGTTTTATTGCGATTGCTGCTGTTAGCAGAAGGCAGGATGTTGGGTGGGTTAGTTGGGTAATTTCTCATTGTCCTGTAGATCAGGCATTGGTTATGCTTGAGAAAAGTAGTAATGTTGAGGCGGTTGCTTGTACTAGGAAGTATTTGATTGCAGCTTCTATGGCTCGGGGGTGGTGGGATTTTGAGATGAGGGGGATGATGGCTAAGGTGTTGATTTCTCGTCCAGTTCAAGCTAGGATTCAGTGGTTGCTCGAGATTGCGACTGTTGTTCCTAGGAGGAGGCTTAGAGTGAGGATTAGCTTTGCGTGGGGGTTCATTAGTAGGGGAAGGGGTTGAACCATCATTTTCGGGGTATGGGCCCGATAGCTTTGTTAGCTGACTCTACTAGGAAATAATATAGGGGAAGTATGGGGAGTTTTGATCTCCTTTGTGCAGGTTCGACTCCTGCTTTTCTAAGGTTTGTTTGTTAGGAAATGAGAGGGCTAGTGTACCTCTATGTTCACTTTATCATAGTGACCCTTTAGCGTTCAGGCACATTTCCTTGCATAAGGAGGGAGGCCTGCGTAGCAGATTGGTATGCTGGTGTGTCAGAGGCAAAGGGCTAGGGTTAGTGGTAGGAAGTTTTTTCAAAGGAGGTGCATGAGCTGGTCGTATCGGAACCGAGGGTAGGAGGCCCGAGTTCATAGGAACCCTGAGGATAGAAGTAAAATTTTTGTGGCTAGGGCGATTGGGAATAGCTCTGGGAGGAGGTTTAGTGAGCTTGGGTTTAAAAATAGGATGGTTGTTAGTGCGTTTATTAGTATGATATTGGCGTATTCGGCTAGGAAAAATAGGGCGAATGGCCCTGCAGCGTATTCAACGCTGAAACCTGAGACTAGTTCTGATTCGCCTTCTGTGAGGTCAAAGGGGGCGCGGTTTGTTTCGGCAAGGGTGGAGATATATCATATTATTGCAAGGGGCCAGGAGGAGAAGATAAGGTACAGTGGTTCTTGGGTGGTGGCGAGGGTGTTTAGGGTGTAATTTCCACTTAGCAGGATGACAGATAGGAGGATGATGGCTAGTGTTACTTCGTAGGAGATTGTTTGTGCTACTGCTCGTAGGGCACCGATTAGGGCGTATTTCGAATTTGAGGCCCATCCTGATCATAGGATTGAGTATACGGCCAGGCTTGATATGGCTAGGAGGAAGAGGAGGCCCAGGTTTAGATCAGTAAGAGGAAATGGGATGGGGAGAGGAATTCAGATCGTAAGGGCTAGGAGGAGAGCTAGCACTGGGGTTATGATGAAGAGGAAGGGAGAGGAGGTGGATGGGCGGATTGGTTCTTTGATAAATAGCTTTACACCGTCTGCTACGGGTTGAAGGAGGCCAAAGGGGCCTACGATATTTGGACCTTTTCGGGCCTGTATATAGCTTAGGATTTTTCGTTCTAGAAGCGTTAGGAAGGCCACGGCAATTAGGATTGGGATAATATAGGAGAGGAATATAGTAAAGTGGATTAGGGTCGTGGGTTTAATCATGGGTGGGTAAAGCTAGGGAGAGGATTTGAACCTCTGGGTAAAGGGCTTAAGCCTTTTGCATTTGCCAAGCTCTGCCACACTAGCGGCCCTTGTTTAGGGGTTAATTGGTTGGGGTCCCCTTAGTAGGTTTAGTTGGGTTCATTGTTTTGGGGGGAGGCGTGCTTGTGGTATTGGCCTCACTTTTCCGGTCCTTTCGTACTGGGAAAAGTTAGTCATAGATAGAAACCGACCTGGATTGCTCCGGTCTGAACTCAGATCACGTAGGACTGTTAATCGTTGAACAAACGAACCCTTAATAGCTGCTACACCATTAGGATGTCCTGATCCAACATCGAGGTCGTAAACCTCCTTGTCGATAGGGGCTCTTGAAGGAGATTGCGCTGTTATCCCTGGGGTAGCTTGGTCCATTGGTCAAGTGTATTGGTGTATTGGGTCTGGTTGCTGTTTGCACGTTGAGGGGTTGCTCTTGGTTAAGGGGGTGGTCTTATTTTTGGAGGATTTGTTTTTCTCCAAGGTCGCCCCAACTGAAAAATGTGGGCCAGGTGTTTGGTGATTGTGTGCCTGGTTAGGGGAAGTTGTGGAGGGGGTGGCCGTTGATTTTTAAGTTCCACAGGGTCTTCTCGTCTTATGTGTTCATTCCTGCTTTTGCACGGGAAGATCAATTTCACTGATTATCTGTGAGAGACAGTTAAGACCTCGTTTAGCCGTTCATACAGGTCTCGATTTATGGGACAATTGATTGCGCTACCTTTGCACGGTTAGGATACCGCGGCCGTTAAACATAGGATCACTGGGCAGGCATCACCCTCAATACTTGGGTTGCTGAGGGCTATGTTTTTGGTAAACAGTCGGGCCTTGGGTTTGCCTAGTTCCTTTCACAGATTTTAATCTTTCTTAATGGGCGCTCCTGGGTTGGGTTAACAGGGTTGGTTAATATGCGGTCTTGTGAGGAGGTTGGGGGTATTATTGGGCCTGTTAATAATGTGGTGATGTAAGCTTGCGCCTGAGAGGGATTAATCCCTGGTTACTTATTTTAGCATTAATTCTCCTATTGTCATAGGTTAGCCTGTTGGGAGGGAGGGAGTCGTGTTGTTTTTGGATTTTTTTAGTCGGTGGAGCTTTGACGCATTCTTTGGTGGTGGCTGCTTTAAGGCCCACAGTTTATGGGTGGGAGGGGGTTTATCCGCTGGTGGAGGTTGTATCCTTTTTTAAAGGAGCGGTACCTCCTTTAAATTTCTCTTAATTTGCTTCGTGGGGGTTAGGTAGGTGTCCGTAGAGGAAAATTAAGGGGGAACTCAGATTCGTTTTACAGGCATCACCCAGCTCGGTTGGCTTTTCACCACTACTGACAAGTCATCCCACTCTTTTGCGACAGAGACGGGTTCACTCGGGGCAGTTGCTTGTAAGTAGCTCGCTTGGGTTTCGGGGTGGCAAGCTTAAATTCATTTTGCTTGGTTGTTCTTGCTAGATCATGATGCGAGAGGTACAAGGATTTATCTTTGCTACTTGTTGGTTGGGTTTTCATTATTATTTCATCTTTCCCTTACGGTACAGTTTCTATCGCGCCTGAATGGGTCTTTTCTATCGCCTATACTAAGTTGTGAAAATGCTTTAGTTTAGTTGATGAGGGGGTTTTTGGGGTTGTGCAGGTGGGTGTGTGGTCGGGCTAGAATTTGGCCTCAAGACGATCTGGTTGGATGCGGATATCTTTCAGGTGTAAGCTGAATGCTTTAATATTATAGCTACGTCTCGATATGCTAAGTGCACTTTCCAGTACACTTACCTTCACAGAATCACAGAATCACTAGGTTGGAAAGGACCTTTAAGATCATCAAGTCCTTGTTACGACTTACCTCATCTTTAGCTGGGGGAGGGTATTAGTTATGTGAGTTTGGGGCTTGTGAGGAGGGTGACGGGTGGTATGTACGTGCTCCAGGGCCAGTTTAAAGGGGACTCGATTGTTCCGCTTTACTGCTAAATCCGCCTTCTGGGGGTGATTTCACGCCCCCTTTCGTGGGTACTCTATTTTAGAGAATGTAGCCCATTTCTGCCATCTCGTGGGCTATACCTTGACCTGCCTTATTAGCGGGGTTGGGCTGTTGTGTTCACTGTTGGACTCTGATGAGGTGAACTGACGACGGCGGTATGTAGGCTGCTGTTTGGCAAGAGATGGTGAGCTGTATCGTGGATTATCGATTATAGAACAGGCTCCTCTAGGTGGGTTTGGGGCACCGCCGAGTCCTTAGAGTTTTAAGCGTTTGTGCTCGTAGTTCTCGGGCGGATGCTTTGGTGGGGGAAGCATCGAGATTTATGGCTAGGCATAGTGGGGTATCTAATCCCAGTTTGTATCCTAGCTTTCGTGAGGTTTGGTTGATCAGGTGGGAGTGCCAAGATCGTTTTGAGGTTGGGTTTAAGGACATCTTGAGTTTATGACAGCTTAGTTGTTTTTTAGTCTCGGTTGCTTTGATAGTGCGGCTCCACTCTTTACGCCGGAGTCTGTTAATTTGGGTTTCTTGTGTGACCGCGGTGGCTGGCACAAGATTTACCAACCCTGGGTGGTACCATGACTAAGTCAAGCTTTCGCTTATTGCTTAATGTTAATTACTGCTGAGTACCCGTGGGGGTGTGGCTAAGCAAGGTGTCTTGGGCTACGCGGGGTAGGGTGTGCCTGATACCTGCTCCTTTTATCTTGGTAAGAAGTAGGGGCATTTACACTGGGGTGCGGATACTTGCATGTATATGTCTGGTAGAAACTAACGGTAAGGTTAGGACTAAGTCTTTTGTCCTTGGGGCGGGAGGTGACCATCTTGGCATCTTCAGTGTCATGCTTTGTTGTTAAGCTACAAGGACTGTTTGGGATGACTCAAAAATTTGTTAAGTATGATCGTAATGGATGTAGGAAATTTTGTGTAGAATGGGGTTTGAAATTTGTTTGGTGGATTAGTTTAGCTCGATATTCGGGGGAGCGTAGGTGTGGGGGAAAGCAGTTTTTGTACTAACTTTTTTAATGGGATATCGGTGCCGATTGATAGGTAAATTTAACGTATAAGCAAACGATAAACGTATGATTGCGCAAACGTTTGATGAATTTTTAACAGAAAATTCCTAACGTTGTTTAGAAAATTAGAGGAATTGCGAAATGATACGAAAAAAATGAAGCATGTCCATTAAGCATTCACTAAATAGCAGCATAATTCGATGCTTGCGGAGGAAACATAGAAAATGGAATTCAAAGTGCATCAGTGCCAAAATGATACCACTTACCTACCAACCATGACACGGGGGATTCCTGAGGGCCAAATTCCGACCGACGACCATGTGATGTTCAGGTCAGGAGATTGGAATCACCTGCCCCGCACTGGAAGGGTTTATTGAAGACGCCCCCCCAAAAAAAGGAACCAGAGGCGCAAAGGCTACCCGGATGCCGCGATTATAAATAGCCAACCAGATGTTTCTGTGAAGAGAGAGGAGAGAGGGACTACCAAGTTATGGCCCTGATATAGGAACCAGAGGCGCAAAAGTGCAAGTAGTGCTAGGGGTGTAGGGGGAAAGAATGGTCCTGAAGCTAGTAACGTAGGATCTTCTATGCGGCGCGTTGCTGATTTCACGTGAGAAGAACGATCAATAGATAACCCAGTCCGACAGATACCGGCCCTACGAGAGAAGATGGAGTTGAGTTGTCCAGCTACCATGGATAGTGTGTGTTTCGAGAATAGCCGTATTCTAGAGAGATGGAGAGGTATAAAGGAGCAGTTAAAGGTTTTAATCCTATTGAGTGGAGATTATCCGTATAGCATTGAATTGCCTATTCCTTGTGGTGGGAGCGTGGAGAGAGAAAATATGC
>NW_028114285.1:0-12500 GCF_964289735.1 Phaethon aethereus | reverse complement strand
TTTCCTCGGCTCAGCCACCCCCACCGCCCAGCGCTGCTCGCAGCCAGCACCCACGGGAACCCGGGCCGAGGCCGGCACCGGCGCCTGGCATGGAATAGAACACCTGAGGGCTCACAGGGACATTCAGCCGCCACACAGCCCGGTTCAGTAAAGAAGCCAGAGGACCCCCCGCCGAGCCGGGGACGAATGGACAAAGGTGGGGGGCAGGGGGAGGGGAAGAGACGTGGCGAGGCACGCACCACCCCACCACCACAGCCACCGCCACCATCACGGCCCCCTTCGCTCAGCGGCGGGGGGCGGGGAGGACAACACCTCACATGCCACGGGACGCAAACTGGAGAGGAGACCACCCTGCCTGAACACCGGACCCCCACCCCATGGCTCCCCCTGTTATGGGGAAAGCATGGAAGACCCAGCCCACCGGGGGCCCTCTCCAACGCGACCCGAAATACCCCAGTGGTCAGGAAGGGGGAGACAAAAAAGGAAGCCACCACCCTCTTGGCCACAGTCCTGGGACCCGTGACAGCCCCGCAGCACCCACCCTCCACCCCCGGGATTGGCAAGCAGGGCAGGCCACGCAGCCGGCAGACACGGGGCCCTGTGCAAAAATGAGCAAGGGAGAGCAACGATGGCTGCAAAGGCATGCAATGCTGGCCTGAACGCTGCCACAGTTGGCCTGCCCTTGGGCCTCACCTCCAACACGACCACAGGGCGCTTCAGCAGGCTGAAACCGCCAGCATGAGCGCCACGATGGCCGCCGGGCGACTCCCGCGTCGCTGGCCAAACCACGGGGCCGTGCAGGCAAACCCTCCCGCCACCCCTCACGCCACCCACTGCCCTCCCCCCGGAGTACGGAATGGCACGGCCCCGACCCCGGCAAGCTCCAAGAGCAGCGTGTCGCGCCCGCGGCGGAGGCGCGACAGCGTCACCAGCTTTTGCCACGACGTAACCGGAGGCAGAGGAAAGCAGCGACCCCTTCGGCAGCTCTGAGGAGGCGGCGGGGGAGAGAGATCTACCCGACAGCCCCGGAAATCCGGCCAAGTCCCGCCGGAGCCGGGTAGACCTGCCGGCCCTTTGCGCCGGGCGCTCCAGCATGCGGCACCCCGCGCTCCCCGGGTCCGTGGATGAGGTGGCGGGCCAGGGGGTCGTGCCGGGGGCCCGTTTGGGGCCGTGCGCGCGCCTGCGAGGCCCGACCCGGGAGACGCGGCGGCGGGGTGGCGGGAGCGTCCGGCTGAACGGACGACGCCCCGGGCTTGTCTGCGCCGGCAGGTAGGCGTTAGCTCACTTCTACCGGTGGCAGCGGGCAGGGCTGCCCGGTCTACGCCGGGTGCAGGCAGGGCTGCCCGGTCTACTGCCGGAACCGGGCCCTGCCCGCACCCGGGCTCGGCCCCGGCCGCCCTTCGCCCGGTTCCGGCCCTCTGCCCGGCCCCGCGCGCCCCCTGCCCCGTTCCGAGGGAGACCCAGGGCCGACCTCCGCCCGGTTCCGGCGCCCGGCCTGGCCGCCCTCCGCCCGGTCCCGAACCGGATCCGCTTCCGGTTCCGGTTCGGGTTTGGGTTCCGGTTCCGGTTCGGGTTCCGGTTCCGATCCCGGCGCCGGTCCCGGCCCCGGCCCCGCGCGGCCCCGGGAGGCCGCAGCCGGCCGCCCTCCGCCCGGTCCCGAACCGGATCCGCTTCCGGTTCCGGTTCGGGTTCGGGTTCCGGTTCGGGTTCGGGTTCCGGTTCCGGTTCGGGTTCCGGTTCCGGTTCCGGTTCGGGTTCGGGTTCCGGTTCCGGTTCGGGTTCCGGTTCGGGTTCCGGTTCCGATCCCGGCGCCGTCGCCGGTCCCGGCCCCGGCCCCGCGCGGCCCCGGGAGGCCGCAGCCGACCGCACTCCGCCCTGTCCCGAACCGGATCCGGTTCCGGTTCCGGTTCCGGTTCGGGTTCGGGTTCCGGTTCGGGTTCCGGTTCGGGTTCGGGTTCCGGTTCCGGTTCGGGTTC
Source organism: Phaethon aethereus (assembly GCF_964289735.1). Taxonomy (NCBI): domain Eukaryota; kingdom Metazoa; phylum Chordata; class Aves; order Phaethontiformes; family Phaethontidae; genus Phaethon; species Phaethon aethereus. The sequence goes on along the minus strand of NW_028114285.1, from coordinate 10,524 downwards.
CGGTTCGGGTTCCGGTTCGGGTTCCGGTTCCGGTTCCGGTTCGGGTTCGGGTTCCGGTTCCGGTTCGGGTTCCGGTTCCGATCCCGGCGCCGTCGCCGGTCCCGGCCCCGGCCCCGCGCGGCCCCGGGAGGCCGCAGCCGGCCGCCCTCCGCCCTGTCCCGAACCGGATCCGGTTCCGGTTCCGGTTCGGGTTCGGGTTCCGGTTCGGGTTCCGGTTCGGGTTCGGGTTCCGGTTCCGGTTCGGGTTCCGGTTCCGATCCCGGCGCCGGCGCCGGTCCTGGCCCCGGCCCCGGTCCTGGCCCCGGCCCCGCGCGGCCCCGGGAGGCCCCAGCCGGCCGCCCTTCGCCCGGTTCCGAGCGAGACCACGGCCACTGGGCCCGCTTCCGGCCGTTTGCCCGGGTGCGGGCAGGGCTGCCAGGTCTACCGACGGAACCGGGCCCGCCTGCCGGAGCCTAGCGCCGGAAGCGGGCGAAGGGCGGCCGGCTGGGGCCTCCCGGCGCCGGATCCGGAACCGGGCGGAGGGCGGCCGGGCCGGGCGCCGGAACCGGGCAGAGGGCGGCCGTGTTCTCCCTCGGAACCTTGGACAGTAATCAGAGTCTGTTGTCCATTTTCCCGAACTTGTTTCAACAACCGCTTCAGGTGTTCATGTCGTAGTAGTTTTCTCACCAGGGTAAGATTCATTAGCAGATCCCGAAATAGAATATAATTTGATTGTACTAGTTGGTAAGATGTAACAGGATCTGAATAGATAAAGTCACATCCTACCATTTTAGTAAAGTTACAAACACAACTATTTGAGCGATTGTTAGTATCCACAGTAACATTATCTACAAACACAAAATCACAAGGGGTTCTCATACAAGCACACCCTTTTCCGATCTATACAAGCACAGTTTCAAGGGTTTCATTGGGATGTATTTCAAAATGACAAATGTTTTGTTCAGTGTCAAGACAAATGTCTTGGCCTTGGATGATACTACTTTCACAAATGAATCCCTGTTGTTCCCATACCACACATGCAGCAACATCAATAGTTTGCCGTCTTTTCATTCCGTTGGGCCCATACTCTATGCTCTAGAGGATAGAGTATAGCTCCGTTGTGATTTAATCCTAACAACGCGATGATTGGGTATATGGTATATACCGAAGTGTTGCGTATCGTTAAGACAAAAGCAGTGGCTTTGCCATCGGTAGGGTTGTAGGTAAAATTGACCAAATACCACCATGACTGGAATCTTCTCTCAAACGTAGTTGCATTATAATTGCTGCCGCCACAGATTGCGTCCATAGTTGAGCTTGGATACAACTAAGAGCTAGAGAAATACTATTTTGGGCTGCACCAAGTGCATCCGCAATCAATCGGTGGTCCCTTCCATCAATTCTTTCCCACTGAGGTAATATGCCAGATAAAAGCCATTGATTAGTTCCCAGTGCTACTAGAGAAGACTGCAATGGGTGTCCTAATTTGCTTAAATCACTTGTTGTTGTGCTCAGTTTATTTATGAGTATTTCAGCATCTATACTGTTTAAGACTCCCAGTCCTGTCCCTATAATACCGGTTGCATCTCTCCTTGTCCGTCTTGAAGAGACGAGGGTTCGCCCATGTAACCAGGCTAACCATCCTGCGTGGGATATATTTAGGAATGGTGAACAGGTTGGTTTAATTGTAGAGATGTTAATTTGCATCAACATCTCCGCTTGTTTGAGGGAGTATGACGGATTAAACAGCACTTGTTGCCAGCCTGTTGTTGCGTTAAGAGGCAGAGCAATTTGGCAGAAACTAAACCCCCTTGCTTTCCAGTCGATCCTCAGATATCAGAGGGACTGGGGGCGGCTGAGCTTAGGTTCTGAGTGATGCCCAAAGTCAGCGTTAGTAGTCCGGTCGCGCCCAACACCTTTGTTGGACTATCACGGGTCCGGATGCACTACTAACATCACACTACCTGCTCAGCCGGACACCTCCTGAACTAATACGGCCGCACTCAGAGGTACGGTCGCGTTCAGGGACCACACACGGCCGAGTCAATCAATAGTGCGATTTATTGAACACACGGCTGAGTCAATCAATAGTGCGATTTATTGAAGCAACAGATATACAGGTTCTTTGGATTGCCGGTGATAAATTCACTACCTATAAAGCACGTGCAAATGCTAAAACTACGAGGGACACTACTTGGCTATAAACGCGTTAAAAGATGTAAAGTGACTCTATATAGAGATTTCTAAGTTTCCCAGGAAGGCACTTGGTATGACCAAGGGTTCGAATCTTACCCAACGGCGTCCCGATGGCGGGGGAAGAGAGGCTCAGCCCGTCGACTGATCCCAGAAGTTAGAGTGGTACATGACGATGGTATCTTCCCTAACATCCAGCTCTTAAAACATTATTTTATAGTGTTTTACTTCGCAGGTGGAGCTTGAGTGACTCTAGTCATACATACCTTTATCAGGATTGGTGCAGAATTCTCTCGCTTCGCGTTTAAAGGTACAGACTAGGAAAAATTCAGTGCGCACACTCATTGAGGAGGGGTCGCACCTTGGGGGGGTGGTAGCTTTTGAGAGGGGTGTGCGTTTTAGTATTATAATGATATTATAATTAGCAAAGTTCACTCTAAGTACAGCACTTCATCAAAGTTGACAGGTCCTCGGCCCAGGACATTGTAAGCACAGCTTATCAATGTACATCCTGTGCATCCCTAAACTCCCCAGTTCACAGAGCGTAGCCACGAGGTCTCCACTCCGCTCCAGCCTCCATGTAATCTCTCCCAGAGTCAGCACACCAGGCGCCCCTGATGTTGCCAACATCCAAGGCCGTTCAGGGAGTCTCCATGGCACAGACCCGTTGTACGAGTGCTATGTTCCACCTGGTTTCAAGGCTGTTCTTAGAGGGTAAATTTCCAAAGTACCCCTCAGCGATTACTCCACACCTGTATATTTGATTATGTAAGGGCCTGTGTTGAAGATGAAGGGAGTTACACCAATGGGAGGCCGAGTGGGTACATTTTTAGATGTTCGCGGGGGTAAAGGTCTCTTATCCTTTGATGTTGCTGTATCAATCATAAATTCAAATATTAATTCCGTGCCTTCGGAACCCCAAAGGCAGTATACAATTACGGGTTTGGTCAGAGTAAAATTGTACCAACAATCCGAATTTGGTTCGGTTATTTTGTAACACTCGGTGTCGTAGTTCTTTGGTCTGGTAGAGTCGGTATGATATGCTTTAATTTCGGTTGGCCTATGGTAATTAGGTCCGTTAGTTACTCGGCGGCTGATTTGTATTGCCTGTCCTGAAATGGCTTGAAGTTCAGCCATCCGAAGAGGGTCATTCCAACTCCATTCATCCTTCGAAAACACTTCATCTCCATGTATGACTAGAGTAGAGAGATTTAAGTTCCTTTTGTTTTGTAGTGTTCCAACGCTCCCACTGTATCGTGGCAATGAATGGTCCCAAGGGTCATTACGAGATGTCATGGTGACAACGGGTATGTTCCTAGCTCCATATTTCAGGGTGTCAAATGGGGTGTATGGAGTTAGGCCTGGTGGTGTATCTGGGCTAGGTTCAATTATGTCTATTTTGAACCGAAAAAACAACAACCCTGTACAACGTTGTTGTGACGGCCCTAAACCTGTGTGGTGTTGTTGCCACGTACAAGTCACAATAGTGGGTTCCACCAGGGTAAAGTTATACCAACAATCCCATTTGTCAGCAACGCAAGACTTTGTGGCTACTGGGTTTCCGTATATTGCCATTAATGTGGCTTTCTCATGGGTTGATCCGTTAATCATCCTACACCCTATCTGGATTCCTTCTCCTGCTTTTCCCTTCAGGAGTGGAAGCCATCCATTATCCCAGCTCCACTCACGTCTTGAAAACACCTTGGCGCCATGCATGACTGCAGTAGCTAAAGTTAAATTTTCTGGAATGATCTGTGTTCTCACCATTTCATTATACTTGGCATATGTTTGGGACAATGGTTATCTCGAATTACAAGTTAAAAGAAATTGTATTACAATTAAGGTAAAATGCCACATCACTAATTTCATCCATTGGATTGTGGTTTCACGTTGTCCATTCGGGATTCCTGTGTGTGAACACACAAGAAAAAAGGAAATATGCTCGGTCTTACTTAACCGGAAGGGTTAAAATGAGGGTGAAATTCACTGGGTGCTGATCCGGTGTGCTTTTCCTGAACGATCTTTGGCTTCCCAGGTGTAGGAATTTTTAGGGGTGGTCAGTACCATTAGTACCGGTCCAATTTAAATGGTATCTTTTTCCAATTCTGTTACCACCCCGTCAGTTCTCGCCAGCGCTGCTGCTGGCAGCGGGTACTGCCGAACATTGGTGCCTGCAGAACTCCACACAGTCCCGCCCGGGAGTTTCCTCATCTGCTCACGCAGCATGTTAAATCTTAGAATGGCAGCGTGTGCAGCACCCACCGGTACCTCCACCCTCGTTAACCTCTGGTCCCCTGGCAACCAGAGGGAAATCTCGGCAGCGGGGCATTCCTTTACCGCACCTTTCTATTCCTGTAAATTTAACCCTGTGTCGACTGACTCTGATATTTAGGGTTTGAGCAGGTTTTTTTTTAACAGGTTCAGAATTTTTAACCGAGAGCCATTGAACTGCTAATACCTGCCGGGCAGGGTGGCTCACTGCCCTCCCCGGGGATAGAAGTTGGGGGTTTTTTTGTTGTTTTTTTTGTTGTTGTTGTTGTTTGTTTGTTTTGTTTTGTTTTGTTTTGTTTTTGTTTAGTTTAGTTTTGTTTTTCCCCCCCCCTCTGGACTTCTGCCGTATCAGTTGGATTACATTCTGGTGCAGAAGGTACACTTTCCTTGTGGGTTGGGGGTGGTTGAGCTGTAGGATTTTCCACAGCTAATTCATTCTTTTTGTTTAGAGATTGGATTAATGTACGGAGATCCTCTGTAGAGGTACCGCACAGAAATATGGGGGTACTTCCACATCCAGGACTTTACGCCTACACTTCCAATCTGATTTATATTTGGGGGTGCGTACTTGGCAAACTCGCTGGACATAGAGTCTGTGAGTTTTCCACCGGACAATCCGATCCAACCTGTTATAAATGATTTAGTCCCAAACAGGATTCCAATTCAAATTTACAATTTATTAAGCGAATAGAGGCAAGCAAACAGCGCTGGGTGCGCCGGGAGTCTCTGCTCCACCAAGACGCACGCGGTTCAGTTCCTGTTCCTGGTTTATATCCTCTCCGTTAATACATATTCATGAATAGGCGTGTCTTCTTCGGCGCATGCCCTCTTTTCCTGCTAGAGTCTTCTCGAATCTTCCTCGGCGTGCCCCCAGGATGACCCCAAACCTTATGCATGCACTTCCTTTACACAATACTATGCGGTCAGTGGTCAAACTGGTTTGAGCTGATATACCAGCCAAGTAGTTTAACCTTCTCCTGTAAAATACCCCTTTTTATGGTGCAGGAGAGATCCATAAAAGTCCAGAAGATTGCACTTCATCACACGAATCAGATGAACATATTTCACACCTCTAAGTATGGATCTGCATGTGGCCCACAATCTAGTAATGTTTCTTGCATATGGACCACCCCTGATCATAAAAGACGTTTTAAACAATGGGTGAAGAGACCCCATTATACCATGTCATTGGAACCAGACAGGCTATGGAATTGTATAAACAAGATAAATTGTTACAATATGGATGATTATCTATGGATACCGTTTGCCTCAGACCTCCATCACGCCTTAAGAAGTATATGCCTGTGCCACAATTACAGTGCTCCAATCCCTAGCTTACAGACAGCATGTCAGATAGAATCCTCTAAACACATGGCTAGTAAATGTAGGATTCCTTCCCAACATTATAAAAAACGGATGCAAGACTCATGAGCCAGTAGTAAAGAGCACAAGTACCACTCTAATGTATCCTGCACTGCTTGAGACCGTATGGGTATGTTCTAATGAAGAGATATCAGATTACAGTCAACCCTATTGGGATGGGTTAGAATGCACTTTAGGAATTCCACAAGTTTATCTCCCATAATAGCTTTTAATCATACTCAGGAGTCATTCACTGTAGTCATTAATGAAACCAAGAGGGTACAGAACAAAGAGAAATGTATTGCCCTCCGTGTCACGGCCAAGCTATTATACAGCAGGGATGAGAGTAAGCTTAGCAATGGGATTGTTTTGGACTTCTTCGGCTGTGATAATTGAAAATTGATTATATCTAGAAAATCTACCATGGCAAGGAGAGACTCTAGCTAATTGTATGCAGCCAGCCAGCAAGGCTAAGCAACACCCAGCTTGTACCCACGAGCAGCCTCACAGATGACTTTAGAAAATCAATTAGCATTGAATATGGTACTACTAAAGGAGAACAGCGTTTGTGGATGGCTGAATAACACCTATCCTGGCAAAACCTGCTGTCAATTCCAAATGTGTCCGCTACTCTGCATCAAGCTAGAGATGAAATGCAAAAAACTGTGGACCAAACCCATGAGCTCAATGAGAAGATGAAACCAAGCAACTGGCAATGAACTAGGTGGATTTAAAATATTTTCAGTTGGCTCAGATTAAAAGTTAGTGGATGGGATCATAGTCTAACCCAGTATGTATTAATGTTTATCATAATGATTGTTATTGTCCGTATTTGATTGTCACGTGTGAAATCTATGATAACTAGAGCTGTAACCATGCGTGTTAAGAGGATTCACATCTATGATCCTGAATACATCCCTTTAATACCATCCCCTATTATAAATTGCGACGAGCGAGGGAAGGCAAGCAGTCGACTCAATATGAGTGATAAGGCAAGCTTCAACTTTATTGCAAAACCTTACACATATTTATACACTAAGTTCTACCTTATGCATACTTGTCTTACAATCATTGGCTTAGCCCTAAAGATTGCATTATCATACTCCTCCTACTTGCGGTTACTGCTACGTGGTCCGGGTTCCATCCTGTTTTTCTTATACAGTGCTGCTTCTTAGCTGTTTACCACAGCTCCTTCTCCTCAAGGCCGAGCCCTGCAGATGTCCAGCTGTTTACCAGCTTCCCAATGCCACAGCTCCCTCTTCTCAAGGCCGAGCCGTGCAGATATCTAGCTGTTTACCAGCTTCTCAATGCTGCAGCTCCTTCTCCTTAAGGTCGAGCCGTGCAGAGTGATCCCAACAATAAATTACCAACCAACAAGAGAGGATGAAAACACAGGAAGGAGAGATGAATGCCTCGACCCACCTAAATACAAATTACACAATGTTCCTCTTAGTGAGTTGTGACTAAGGTCACAGGGTGGATAATGTGGGAAACCACTGTGGGTCTGTAGGGAGTAGCAGGGTTTGACTGGAGCAACACGCTCCTCTTCAAAAGCAACCCTGATGGGTTGCAGTCAGACAGTCTCATAACTGACTATTGTTGAGTGATGTCTGGGATGAGGCGAAAGCCTTGCAGCCTGATGTTCTACGGCAAGGCCACAAAGACCTCCATCAAACGTGAGTAAGCTGACCATTATTAATAACTGAAATTCTTATTAACTATTCATTCCTATTGATCGATGTTATTTGAGTTATATAGTATCTATCGGTCTACAACAAATAAATGAATAAAAAATTAATGAACTGATTAAGTTTTTATTAATCAAATTAGTCTAAATCAATCATTAATAATTACTTATTAATAACAGTCGTTACCTATTAAGATCGATTATTTTATTTATTAGTATTTTGTGGTACTGCATTAACACTACTGTCCTCCAGTTACTTATCATGTATTTTTTTTTCTTTATCATCACTCTGATTTACTGTTGTAATTATCTACTATCAATTCATCATTATTAATTATCATTAATTACACGTGCTACACGACGGCTCTGTTCCTCACCTAGAACTTGTTATCAGTAAAGTAGTTCCTTATTAACGTGATCTTAATCCACTGGATGTTAATTCCAGTAAATATTAATCTGTATTGCTCTATCGCTAATCATTACTTCGTATATTAATTACCGGTTAATGAATTATTTATTACATTCATTAACCATAGGTCGGTGTATGTTAATCCATCAAGAATTAGCAGAGAGTGCCAGATCAGCATTTGTCCTAAACCTGCTCTCCCCACTCCCTCCTCCCAAACCGCCCGCCTGCCCTCACCCCGGAGAGTTCTGTGTAAAGACACCCACACGCACCCTGCACACCCCCCGTTTCTTTTTGATTGTCATTTTTTTAGCTATTTATTTATCTAGCCTCCCTCCCCCTTACCTTTTCTTACTCTTCTCTCTCACCACCGGGGACCGGGGACCGGGGACCAGGCAGAGGCGGCGGTGCCCAGCCCCAGCCGCCCGCCCTCCCCACCCCACCGCAGCGAGCCCCATTGCTACAAGGCCGCCAGAAGTTAATCTGCTTATGTGTAAACGTGGTGGCAGCTGAGGTATGTTTAAGAATACTGGTAAGTGTTGCTAGAAACCTACAAATATTTTCCGGGTGTTAACCGCGGGGTGCCAGCTTTGTGGGCCTACCACCCAGCACCCAGCTCTGCGCAGGTCTGGAATAAACCGGTATCTCGTCTCGGTGTGTGAGACTGGCCTATCGCACGCCGGGAAACGAAACCGCCTTTTCGGACACCACCATCAGCAAAGCAGCGACCCCGCTTTGCCTGAGGCTGCTGGGCCTGTCCTCTGGGCGCTGCTCACCACTGGAACGCATCCCGCTGGTGACGGACACGCCGACGGCCGCTAGCGAGAGGCGCGGCCCACCTCTCCGGCAGCCGGAGCCCGGCCTCGGGGACGCAGGTCTCTGCCCAGGCCGAGGCACGGGGCTGCTGCTTTCCCAGGGACGGCTTCAACCGGGAGCCAAGCCGAGCACATCGCCCGCAGGCGGACACCGAGGCGGGCCACAGCGCAGGCTGTAGCAGAGAAGGCGGCGTTGTCCACAGCGTTACCAGACTTTTTCGTTTCTTACTGCGTGCACACCCGCCACACACGCTCCCAAACCGGCCCCGGCACGAACCCCTCGCCCGCGGCCACACGCACACACGGAGACACCCCCCCTCCCCCTTCCGCCAGCAGTTTTGCCGGCCCGGGGAAGGAAGGAAGGCGGGAGACTTTAGGACCCCGCGGCGTCCCTGCCGCACCCGTGCCCCCCTCCCGCCTTTCGTCCTCAGTCCGTCGGTCGGCCAGTCCGTCGGTCAGTCACCCTGCTGAAGGTATGCGAGGCACAAAGCGGGGGTATTGTTTAGGCTCTGTCAGGAGTCAACGAGGCGCAAGCCTGAGGGAAGGAACAAGGCAACCGCAAAGGGAACGCAACTGCCGACCTTTGAGTGAACTATCGTAAGTAACATCTAATTAACATCGACTCGGCATAGCACAAGCCTGCCCTCCGGTAGGGGAAGACCCCTACCCACAGAAGCCCCTTCCTCACGGGGCACGCGCAGTAAAAAAGGAGGACGCTGTCGCCGTGGAGACGAGGCTTGCGGGAACCAACAGGCGCAAGGGCGCCTGCGCCAGCTCTCAAAAAATTAACGGTGACTTGTTGCTCGGAGCGTAGAAATATTTTCCCTGCGTTAACCGAGGCGCGCCAGCTTTGTGGGCCTACCACCGGCACCCAGCTCGGCGCAGGGGCGGAAGAAAAGCCGCCGTCTCGACTCCGTGTGTTTCCCGGCGCTCTGCGCACCGGGTGACGGAACCCGCGTTTGGCACAACAGCCCCGCTGCGCGCGGGCCGCCGCCGCCGCGCGGTGAAAACCAACGAACGCGAACGGCGGGGGAGGTGAAAAACGAAAAGAGAAAAAAACCCCCCAACCCAACCGACCCAAACAGAAACCTCCGAAAAGCGCCGCCATCCCCCCTCCCCCAGCCAGGCTCTGCGCCAGGCTCCCTCCCCCGCCGCCGGGGGGGCCGGTTGCCGGGCAGCGGGGCACGCGCGGCTGCAGCCCCCCTTGCCCCCCGCTGCTCCGGGGCGCCGGAGAGTCTCCGGCCGGGGGGGGCCGCACCCACCGGCCTGCGGGTCCGGAGCTGCAGCGCAGGGAGGGGGAGCGCGCGCGCGCGGTGAGGGGGTGGCTGAGTGAGTCTGAGCGCGCGTGTGTCGCGGGGGGGGGCGGTGTCTGCAGGATCGCGGGCGCAGACCTTAATATATTTATTTTTAACAACGGCTTGTTTAGCCTGGGGAAGTGGAGGGTCAGGGCACTGCAGTAGCTGCAGCCTGCAGCTGCTTGAAGAATGGTTTTGTGATAAATGATTTAGTCCCAAACAGGATTCCAATTTAAGTTTGCAATTTATTAAACAAATAGAGGCAAGCAAACAGCGCTGGGTGCGTCGGGAGTCTCCGCTCCACCAAGACGCACACCTTCACTTCTTACAATTCCTTCCTTTATACTTCTCTAGGCTTCGTTTCTTGCCTTTCTCCGCCTTTTTCTTGGAAGACGACTCTTTCTTTAAGTACGTCACCACTTCCCCGGTCTGCGCATGCTTCATCTTTTTCTAGGTGGTCGTCCGGTGGTCGTTGGGAGGAAGATGCTCCTCTTCGTCAGTGCACCCTACATGACC